>NW_012102754.1:338630-339287 GCF_000951045.1 Mandrillus leucophaeus | reverse complement strand
GGGGTGGTCACTCAGCAGTGGTCAAGTCACACGGCTAGAGGGGCACAGTGGGGCCTGAGCCTCTGGCCCCTACTCCTCTGGTCCCTCTGTCTCCTGGTCCTGGGCCAGTCACCTTAGAGGACTTGATCGCTGCAGTTGTAGTCCTGGGTTTTAAATCTCCTGCCCTGGGTGGCCCTATGCAGCATGAGGCCACCAGGTAGGTATGGGTCCACTGGAGCCAAGTCCTGGAGGCACAGAGCAAAATGAGCCCTGCGCCGCCCTGGGATAGGGATGGGAGACTGGACCAGTTGGGGACCCCAGACTCACCCCCAGGTCGGAACAGCCCAGGCAAGAGGGTGGGGGTGGTGAGCGCGGCTGGGGTGCGGGGTTCAGTGGGATCAGCGTGGGATCGCTCAGGGAAGCGGGTGGAAGCCTTTTCTGATCGGATCCGGGGCCCGGCGCTCTCAGCTTCCTGATTTCACGGCAGCTTCCCCTCCGTGGCGCAACCGGAGGGCACCGATGTTTGACTCCCGGACGAACTTCCCGGCAGAAAGGAGGCTCAGCACGGGAGGGTGGGGCCGGGGTCCATCTGCTCGGATATGAGCAGTGGGGACGGGCTGGGGCCTGGAGCAGGGGCTGAGGGGTGGAGGGCAGCCTGCAGCAGGGCGGGCTGCAAGG
>NW_012102754.1:318396-338045 GCF_000951045.1 Mandrillus leucophaeus | reverse complement strand
TGAGCCCCCAGCGCCACGGCACCATGGTACGCAGGGCCCTGCCTGTCCCCCCGCTTATCCGCCCACCTGCCAGCTCTGACCTCCCAGGCGCACTGCCCGCGGGCTCTGGTGGAGGGGCTGGAGGGATCTTCCCCCTCCCCCGGTCTCCCGGCTCCATCTGCTGGGTCCCGCGGGCTGGGAATGCGGCGCTGTGGCGCGGCTCTCGGTGGGGAGGGGGTTAAATTCCTGGGGTGGGGGCGCCGGCGCTCGAGGCTGAGGTCTTGCTAGGCACCGGCAAAGGAGGGCGCTCCCCTGCGCCCGGACGGCGCCGCCCTCGGGCTGGGTAATGGGGGAAAGAGGGAGTCGGATTCCCGCCTGGGCCTTGGGCCACGTGGGCGCTGGAGCCGCCCTGCCTGGGGATTCGGGATGACCCGGGCCAAGGGGGTGTGGGAGGACACCCATAGCTCCAGTACCAACTCCTGTGTGACCTTGGGCAGATCCCCCGCCCTCTCTGGGTCTATCTCCAAGGGAAAGAGGGGAGGTATGTGCACAGAGGAGGCTGGCATAGACACTCCCTCACCAAAAGGAGGAGCCTAGAGGTCATGAGCCTGTGCCCCCTTGCTCAGTCTGGGCCCATCCACTGCTGCCCAGTGTAGAAAGAATTGACATGGGAGGGGGGCGCAGATGGACTCCCCAGGTTTCATCATGGGGCCTTCCAGGGAGGCTCTGAGGCAGGGTAGAGAGATGAGGCTTCTCCTCAGTGAGGCAAGGTACCCCTCAGGTGTAGAAGGCTCTGACTTGGGTGAGCAGCCTGGAGAGATGTCCCTGGCACCTGGCCAATCCCCAGCCTGACTTGGGGCAAGGGTTTGAAGGCATGAAACCCCCTGGCAACCAGAGTGCCTGACCACTTCCCTGGTCCTGCATCTTAGCTAGGCTGGAGTGACCTGGACTGCAGCTGGCACAGCCGGATGGGGAGGGGCACCCATTGCTTCCGGGAACTAGCACATCTGGCCGTGGAGGCCAGCACAGCTGGTGGGCATTGTGTGGTAGGGCCAGACACGGAGGTGGCTGAACCCTGCTGAGGGGCTGCCACTTGTAGACTCGGGCAGCATCTCTGTGCCCAGTCAAGAGAGTCCAATCAGGTCGTGAGGTTTAGGGCCCCCCAAGGGCCAAGGATGGTGCTGGCTTGTCTGAGGGTACCACCTTAGCAATGGAGTGTTTGAGGCAGCACTCCCCTCCTTTCCTGCTGAGAGGCCAGAGGGCCAAAGTCAGGCCTCATTTGGCCTGGAGGCCAAAGTGCACATGGGAAGGTTGCCCTTTCCCTGTGGCAGGTGGGCACAGGTGGGCAGTGGAGGGCATTCCATAAAGGGAAAGCAGAGAGATCTGGGGCTCTGTTGCCTGGGATGGACTTCCCCCAACAGGCCTGGCTTCGGCAAGCCCTTATCCAAGCCACTTCTCCTGCCACTCTTTAGCCCCTGGAGACCCTAAGGAGCCCCTGTTGCAACCCAAGTTGTACCCTGATCCTTCACTGACCTGCAGGTGCAGTGGCTTTAGGGAGGAGGAAACAGGTAGAGGGGGTAGTGGTGAGTGTGAGGAAGCATGACTGGTCTCCAGGAGAAGGGGTGTTCTTGCTTTTTAAGTCATTAAAGGCTCAGAAATCCAGCCATGTGGAGTCTAGCAAGGAATGGGGTGGTCTTAGCAGAGCTGGGAGTCCAGGGGCTCCGGATTGTGGAACCCTCTCATTCTGAGCCTCGGTTTCTCCATCTGTGTAGTAGGGGTTGGTCCCAGAAGATGAATCAGAATGAGTCAGAGGAGGGAGATGGGAGGGGCTTGGTGCCACGTCCCAGTTAGATTGGCCAGGCCTGGACAGCCTGGGACAGAGGGGCAGATGGCTGGCTTCTTGGCTGGGGTAAGGGGTGTAGTGGAGAACTCGAGGAAGATGGTAGCCTTGGCTAGGGGCCTGGCCAGACTGGGATGTGAGGGAGCACAGGATGGCTGCTGCCCTGGCCGCTGGGTATAGGGGGCAGGGTCCAGGACAGGCCTGGAGACAGGTGGCCCCTGGTGGCTCAGGGAGGCTCCTCCTGAGGCCCAGGGTAGGTTCTCTCATTCAGGTGACTGAGAAGAGGAACTCAACCACCACCACCCCTGCTCAGTCCCAGCCTACCCACTGCTGTCCTGGCAATGGAAGGCCTGGCATGGGTGGTGGGGGGGTGGGTAGGCTATGAATGGATGGGGCCAGGATTCATCCCAGGGTCCCCAGGGAGGCGCTGACAGCTATGGAGCTGATAGTTTTGTGGCCATCAAAATACTGTGGCAAGGTACCTCCTGAATTCAGGAGGCTCAGACCTGGCTGGGCAGACCCTGAGGACAGCCAGAACCTGGAACCAGTGGGGCTGGTCCAGCCGGGCTGGTGGTTGGTGGATATTAACTGAACATCTGCACATCACTGTGCGATGGTCCTCGTGCAGGGACTGGGCAGGCTGCCTGTCTGTGCTGCCCACCTTTTGGGGAGGCTGCTGTGGTAGAGCCGGGGGTGACTGAGTTGGCCTCTATTCAAGGCAATTCACAGGTGCTGGATGTGGCCCACAGGCCTGATAGTCTGACCTATCAGACTTTGAGGGCCTCCCCTAGGGCTGTGGAAGCCCCAGATGGTGTGACCTCCAAGGCAGGGCTTTCCCAGAGCCTGTGGACATGGACCGTACCTGACCTGGGGTCTGGGGGTCTACAGGGAAAAGGGTCTGGGGCAGGCCTTGGGGCCTCTTGCCTGCAAGCATGGTAGGCAGGTTCCACAGCTGTGTCCTTCCACCCCTGCAGAGCCCCTGGGTGAGAGAGAGCTGCTGGGGGCTAGACCTGAGGCTGTAGGCAGGGGTTGGGGGCAGCCTGGCCCAAGTCCTGGCTGTGATGACGGGACCTCACCAGGCAGTGCAGCAGGACCAGAGTAGGGAGAAGGTATAGGCCCTGAGGCTGGATTTCTTCACAGATTTCAAATTCTGTAGCAACTGCACGGCTGTTGCAATGAGGGGTTCCCTCAGGTGCTACCCCTTGGGTTCTATAGCCAGAGGCTGGGCTGTGAGCAGTGAGCCCGGATTCTGTTCTTGAGGTATTTGGGGCTGGGCAAGCTTGTTTGTATTGCTATGTGTGAGTGAATATGTGGAGAGAATCCACAGGGCTGGGGAAACACTGAAGGAATGCCTGTGGCCCTCCTGGGGTGACCACCTAGTCCTGGTGTGCCTGCGATGGTCCTGGTTCTAGCACTGAAAGCCCTGCACCCCAGAAAATGCCCAGGTCCCTGGCAAACCTGGATGGTTGGTCACTGTGGTCTCTCTTTCGTCCCCTTTCCTTCTCTTTCCCTTCCTGGGATGACTTTTCCCATTTCACAGGAGACGACCCAGAGGCCCAGAAAAGTGACAGGACCTGATCTTCGGCCTCAGAGGGTCACGAGTGGAGTCTGAGCTCTGAGGGCAACTCACTCAGGCTTGAATTCCTTCCTTGCTAGAGCTTCGGCTCTGTTGCTGTAAAGTGGAGCCACCAGTGATGGGCTGCCTCCTGGATGGCCGGCCATGCTGGGGGTGGTGCTAGGGAAAGGGCGGGCAGGGGCCCACTGGCCTTGACCCACTCCTGTGCCCTCTGTCCCTGCAGTTGCTGGTTGAGAAGACAACTGACTCCCCGGCGGCCGAGTTCTCGCTGGTGGAGGATGTGGCGCTGCACTTTGCCTGCTTGATGGGCCGCCTGAACGAGCAGCGCCTCTTCCAGCCTGACCTCTGTGACGTGGACTTGGTGCTGGTGCCCCAGCGCAGCGTCTTTCCAGCACACAAGGGTGTGCTAGCCGCCTACAGCCAGTTCTTCCACTCACTCTTCACCCAGAACAAGCAGCTGCAGCGTGTGGAGCTGTCCCTGGAGGCGCTGGCACCTGGTGGCCTGCAGCAGATCCTCAACTTCATCTATACGTCCAAGCTGCTGGTCAACGCAGCCAACGTCCACGAGGTGCTCAGCGCCGCCTCGTTGCTGCAGATGGCCGACATCGCTGCGTCCTGCCAAGAGCTGCTGGACGCCCGCTCTCTAGGCCCACCAGGTCCGGGCACTGTGGCCCTGGCCCAGCCGGCTGCCAGCTGCACTCCAGCTGCACCGCCCTACTACTGTGACATCAAGCAGGAGGCCGACACCCCAGGCCTGCCTAAGATCTACGCCCGCGAGGGCCCTGACCCTTATTCGGTGCGTGTTGAGGACGGGGCAGGGACTGCTGGTGGCACCGTGCCTGCTACCATTGGGCCAGCCCAGCCCTTCTTTAAGGAGGAGAAGGAGGGTGGTGTCGAGGAGGCCGGTGGGCCCCCGGCCAGCTTGTGCAAGCTGGAGGGTGGAGAAGAGTTGGAGGAAGAGCTTGGGGGTTCTGGCACCTACAGCCGCAGGGAGCAGTCCCAGATCATCGTGGAGGTGAACCTCAACAACCAGACACTGCACGTGTCCACGGGGCCAGAGGGGAAGCCAGGTGCCGGGCCAAGCCCGGCCACCATGGTTCTGGGCCGGGAGGACGGGCTGCAGAGACACTCGGACGACGAGGAGGAGGACGACGAGGAGGAGGAGGAGGAAGAGGAGGAAGAGGAAGGTGGTGGCAGTGGACGGGAGGAGGAGGAGGAGGAGGAAGAGGGTGGCAGTCAGGGAGAAGAGGAAGAGGAGGAGGAGGAAGGGCACAGTGAGCAGGAGGAGGAAGAGGAGGAGGAGGAGGAGGAAGGGCCCAGTGAGCAGGATCAAGAGAGCTCTGAGGAGGAGGAGGGGGAGGAGGGGGAGGCTGGGGGCAAGCAGGGGCCACGGGGAAGCCGAGGCAGCCGGGCAGACCCCCCTCCCCACAGTCACATGGCCACACGGTCCCGGGAGAATGCCCGGCGCCGGAGCACCCCTGAACCTGAGGAAGCTGGACGGCGGGGTGGGAAACGGCCGAAGCCACCCCCTGGAGTGGCCTCTGCATCAGCCCGAGGGCCGCCAGCCACTGATGGGCTGGGGGCCAAGGTGAAGCTGGAGGAGAAGCAGCACCATCCATGCCAGAAGTGCCCACGAGTTTTCAACAACCGCTGGTACCTGGAGAAACACATGAATGTGACCCACAGCCGCATGCAGATCTGCGACCAGTGCGGCAAGCGCTTCCTGCTGGAGAGCGAGCTGCTGCTGCACAGGCAGACAGACTGCGAGCGCAACATCCAGGTGGGCCTCACGTGGCTGGGGGCAGGGCAGAGGCTGTCCAGGTGGGGCTAGGCCAGAACTGGGCTCTGGGCACCCAGCGCCTAGATGGTCTGTGGAGACCAGACTCAGCCCCCAGACAGGCTGGCCCAGGCCTAGTTCTCAGGGTGGTTAGAGCTCAGGGATTAACATCAAGCCGAGCTCCCTGGGAGAGGTGGATAGAGTTAGGCGCATGAAGAGATGTGCAGAGGATTGGAACAAACAGTACCCTTGGCCAGAGGGACAAAGGGGACACATGGACTTGGGAGGATGACAGTGGAGAGTTGTCTGAGCATACAAGGCCAGAAGACAGCCCACTCTGGGTGGGATGAGTCAGACAGGGTTTTAACAAACACTGGGGCTGTAGGAAGGCCAGCAGGGCCACTGTGTATAGTTTCACAGGTTGTGCACTGCAACAAATGAGTACACCATGGGAGGAGGGGTTTGCCCAGAGGAATGCCATCCTCTACTTCCCACAAAAGTGCTGTATAGAGTAGGGGGCATCCCAGCAGGAGGCAGCCCCCACTTTCAGCTCTTTGGGGATGCCAGCTCTCATGGGCCTGGGGAAAAGGGATTGGGTGAGAAATTTGGGAAGAGCAGAGGCTGCTGGGGCTAAGCAGGGGAGCTGAGCTGGCTGCCGGGCCTTGAGCCAGCCTGAGTCTGTTTGTGCCAGCCTTGCTTCTCAGGGTGGGGTGGCACAGGGCCAGCCAGGCTCCCACGGGTGGTTTTCACCTCTTCTGGCCCAGGAGAAGGGGGAAAAGTAGCAGGTAGGTGGGTGCTAATTGCCTGAGCTAATTGCTAATTGCAGTGCCCTGTGGAGAAAGTGTTACCTGGGGGTCACCTGGTGTTCTGCCCCACCCTTGTGTACCTGTGCCCACTTGCCTGCCTCCTGGGCTGCCCTTTGATGCTCTAACTGCTGCACACCTGAGTCTCCCTCCTGAAGGAGAAAGAAGCTTCTGCCCCATCCAATCTGGGCACCCTGACCAATTTCTGCCCAAGCCTTGGCCTAGCTTCCATCCCTGTGGAGTGTCCTGCACAGATGGGCAGGACAAGGGTCCAGGAGAACAAGTGGTGAGATATGGTCCACTCTCTTCTTGATGGGACCTTGAGACTCCTGCTGTCCTCCTTAGCCAGTGCCTCTGGGACTCATCCTCTTGAGAATATCCATGGTGTCATGGCACAGGTCCCAGCAGGAGGAGGCAGCAGAGATAGTGGCTCACCCTGTGGGACCTGTTATCTCTGTGTGTAGCCTCCATACCAGAGGCGGTCCTTCAGCTAGTTGTCTGCCTTAGCTCTATAGACAGACAAAGGGTGATGCCTTTGGAAGCCCTTGTTGAAATGAGCCCAGAGGGGGGAATTTCCTGGAAGAGGTGACCCCTGACCCTAGTTAACTCAAGGATGAAGGAGGACATCAGGCTGTGTGTTTGGGGATGTTTAAGGAGTTTTCATCCCCAACCTTAGGAACATCAGAGCTGGCTGGCTTTTGGCATCAAGGGCCCTCCAACATATTTCAAGTGGGAAAACTGAGGCCAGTGGGGGCAGTAGCTTGCCCAGGTCCAAGGCCCTGGGGACTTAGGACCCAGGGCCTCAAGTCCTCTTACTCTACAGTGTGTGACGTGCGGCAAAGCTTTCAAGAAGCTTTGGTCCCTCCATGAGCATAACAAGATCGTGCACGGCTACGCGGAGAAGAAGTTCTCATGCGAGATCTGTGAGAAGAAGTTCTACACCATGGCCCACGTGCGTAAGCACATGGTTGGTAAGTCTGGGCCACTGGGGGATGGAGCCGGAGGATAGAGATGGACCAGCTTCTGGCTGGTGGATGGGAAAGACTTCACATCCAAGGGCAATGTGAAGGGGTGAGGAGGCCCCTCTCATCTGGGAGGCCTGGGGAGGTTGGTTGCAGTGGCAGGTGTAGCCTGGATAGGCTCTGGGGCCAGGGCTGGCACGTACAGTTGGGCAGGCTGCACATTGCACAAGGGTGCCTGGACAAGATGGCAGGTGGGAACTGGAATCAAGCTGGCACACTGCTAACCAGGCTGTGCATCCTGGCATGAGCTTGTGTCCACCCAGGGAAAGGAATACCTTTTCCTAATTATACAAAGTGCTGTATGGGCTGGTACAGGCCCTGTGTCAGTTTGATGACAGCTGTGCCTCTGATTCTTTCTTACCTTCTGGTCCTCATAGGGCTTCAGGCCTCTCTGAATGCAGCCTCCCCTCAGGGTTCATGCCTGGACACAGTAAGGAGGTCCCCCAAGTGTGTGTTTTGGCCACTCCACTGCCCCAGGCAAGGCTGCCTACCCGCTGTATGTGGGCCTGGCAGAGTCTCATGTCCCTATAGCCCCGCCTTCCTTGCCTGCCCCAAGTCTGGGCCTTGAGGGGGAGGGGTAGCCAAGGCGGACAGTGAACTGACTGGAAGCTGGGAGCCTGCAGCTTAGGTCTCAGCCAGGAGCATGCTGGGTAAACCAGGACTGGTGTCTGTGAGCTTGGAGGGGAGCCTTCTGTCTCCAGTGGCCTCCTACCAGATCCTTAAAGTTTGTTGGTCCTCACCTATCCGTGGGTGCTGGGAGGAGTGCATCTAACTTCCTCCAGACTGCTGGCTAGGGCCTGAGGCCAGGGCCTTTCTGCATATGGTCCCCTATAAAGCCCACCATCCCTGAAGCTCAGGACCACTATGAGTCCCTTTTTATAGAAGAGGAAGCTGAGACCCAGAGAGACTGAGCAGGAAGCCAGTGGTCGGGCCAGGATTTGAGCTGAAGCCAGGTCCATCCAGGGTCCTTCCCTGAAGCTTTGGGGGCAAGGCAGCCTTGGCCACTTCAATTGGCCAGAGGCTAAAGAACCACAGAGCCCCGGCATGTCTGAGGCAGACCTTCAGAGCAGATAGGAGACCCAGCCATGGAGGCAGGGGGCCTCTCCTGGGAATCAGCACAGGTCCTGTGACAGGGTATAAGGCCAGCCCCAGGGAAGGGTGGTGGCACAGGGCTGCCCCAGGAGGCAGGGTCTGGGCCCAGTGTGGGGGTGCTTGGGCAGGCCCGTAAGACATGACGGCCCTGGTGCCCACCTCGTAGCCCATACCAAGGACATGCCCTTCACCTGCGAGACCTGTGGAAAGTCCTTCAAGCGCAGCATGTCCCTCAAGGTGCACTCCCTGCAGCACTCAGGGGAGAAGCCGTTCAGATGTGAGGTGAGCTTCCATCTCCTGCCTGGCCTGCCCGAGGGGCCACCTGGGAGGGGCAGGAATCAGGGAGAGCAGCTGCTGAAAAACAAAGGGCTAGGGGGCGGAATGTAGGGTCCAAAAAGAGAGAGACCCACCCTCTGAGGTCTGCAGCCCCTGCCTCCCACTCCCGCCCAGCCCCTATTCTTCTCTGGCCCACCCCCATCCTGCCCGTCCTTCCCCAACCCAGCCCCACACACTCAGGGTGGGAAGTGTGTGTGGGCTGCAGCCCCAGGAGCAGGCTTTCTGGGGAGGCGGATTCAGGAGCATCCCAGGCCTGGAGCTCAGAGATGAGACAACAGAGCTGCAGGTGGGGAGGTGGGGGCAGGGGCTGGGCTTCTGATCAGGAGGAAGAATGAGGGACCTCATGCCTTAAGCATGGGATTCCCTCTACTCTGTGGCTTTTTCCCACTTCCTGACCTCCATTCCCCACCTAAGTCTTGGGTGCTTGTGGCCTCTCCTTGTGCCCATGCACTGCCCATCCAGATGCACCTCGGCTTGCCCTCACGTCCCCATCTCCTTGCCCAGGAGCCCCTGAGTGTGTCCCTCCTTGGCCCTGTGGCCACAGGGGAGCTGTTCCCTCCACAAAGGCTGTTCTTCTGCTCTGTGCCTGGGCCTCACCCCCAAACCCCACCCCCAGAACTGCAATGAGCGCTTCCAGTACAAGTACCAGCTGCGGTCACACATGAGCATCCACATTGGCCACAAGCAGTTCATGTGCCAGTGGTGCGGCAAGGACTTCAACATGAAGCAGTACTTCGATGAGCACATGAAGACCCACACAGGTGCGGCTGCCCTGTGGGACGTGGGTCAGTCTCAGGCCCATGCCGGGCCGGGACCCCTTCTCAGCCCCGCTCAGGACACCTGGAATAATCTTGGCCACACCCCTTCTCAAGTCTGGGCCTCCATTTACCCATCCTTCCTGCTTCCCAGGGTTGGGTGAGGCTGGCACAAAATGCCCCAGGGTCGGGGAGGATCTGAGCGCCAGGGCTGGGTCTAACTATGGCTCCATGGGAGACGGAGGCTGGCCCCAGACAGGTGTGGCGACCCCTCACTGACGCCCTGCTGCCCATCCCCAACCCCCAGGAGAGAAGCCGTACATCTGCGAGATCTGTGGCAAGAGCTTCACCAGCCGGCCCAACATGAAGCGGCACCGGCGCACGCACACGGGCGAGAAGCCGTACCCATGCGACGTGTGTGGCCAGCGCTTCCGCTTCTCCAACATGCTCAAGGCCCACAAGGAGAAGTGCTTCCGCGTCAGCCACCCCCTGGCCGGCGACGGCACCTCCGCTGCCCCAGGCCTGCCCCCAACCCAGCCCCAGGCGCACGCACTGCCCCTGCTCCCGGGGCTGCCCCAGACCCTGCCGCCCCCGCCCCACCTGCCGCCCCCGCCTCCGCTCTTCCCCACCACTGCCGGCACCGGCGGGAGGATGAACGCCAACAACTAGCTGCCGAGCTGCACCCGTGCACCCGCTGGGGCCTGGAGCCAGGGCCCACTCCAGGAGGGACCCACTGCCTTTCTGGGGAGCACAGCAGTGCGGGCCCGGGCCCTGCTCCACGTCCAGAAGTGGCTGGATGTGCCCTGCTTGAGGCCCCGACTATGAGGGGTGTGTAGGCTGGCGGCCCCCAGAGCTGGTGGAGGGCACCTCACTACCAAGTGCCCCCACTTTCTGTGACTCCTTGAAGCCTTTACTATTTTTTTTTTTTTGGAAGTGAAGGAAAAAAACTATTTGCAGCACCCGCCTCCAGGTGAGGGGGGTGCTGGGGGTCTGCAGCAGAAAGAAAGGGGCCTGGGCAGCAGGTGTGGCCAGTCCCTCTGCCAAGGCCTGCACTAGAGGGGTTGGCCAGGTGGAGCCTGGGTCAGCCTCGGCAGCCTATCCCCATGTCCCCTATGCCCCTAATTTGCTTCCTCATCTTGGAGAGTTTGGGGAGAAGTTGGTGTGCCACCCCCGCAAACCCTTGAGGAGTTGTAGACCCAGTCTGAGGGCCACAAGCACTGAGGCAGGGCCTGAGACTGGACCCGGGTGAGCGTGGGGAGTGGGGGGTGGCGAGGTGCGAAGACTGCAGACCAGTGCTGCACTGTGTGGAGCAGGGCAGGCAGGGGCTGGACCCCAGGGACTTGCCTTCCCCACTCACTCTGCTGCCAGCAGGCCCAGGGATCCCTGACCTGCAGCAGGTGGCACCAAGGGTCCTGAGTCCCAGAGATGTCCCCAGAAGCTGCTGTGCCTCACAGCACTGTGAGCCAGACCCTGGGTGGGCAGACAGACTGACTGGCAGCACCAGCTTCGGGGGCAGAGTTCTAGGATGAGGCTTGGACAGTGTTGGTAGGGTTTCAAGGTGCTATTAGTGGGGCAGGGGCAGGGTGGCTACTCACAGAGCACCCCAGTTCCTCACCAGCTACTCTGGCCATATATCCCACACCAGAAGGAACAAGTGTGGCTGTGTCCATCTCTGCTCCCCCAAAGGCCCGCTCTAGGCCTTATCCTCCCTCTAGACCCTGCCACAACCTGTCCCTGGCTGGCTCCAGCATCCTCGTCCCTCCTGGGCCTCTGCACCAGTGGGTGGGCCACCCATAGCACTGCTGGTAAAGGAGCCTGCATGTTCAGGCCCCTCGGGGGATTGGGGGGACTGGGGAGGCACAGCGTAGACCCAATTGCTTGCCCCCATGAGGCTAGCACTAATAGGAAACCCTTTTTTGTTGTCATTTAATGTCTTTATTCCTGCCTTTAATATGGGGAGGAAGGTTCCATAAGCTACATGTTTCCTAGTTAAGCTCTTTCCTATTGTGTTTATACAATTTTGTTTGTTATACTCTTTGCACCTTAAACCCCCACCACTCCCCGATACTATTGCCTTCCCAGCATGGCTGGAGTGGGAAGAGGCTTGGGCCCCGGGGGAATGGTTAGGGGGACTGAACCCCTCTGACCTCCTTGTGAGGCCCATGGCGCTGGGGCAGGGAGCTGGGGACATTTTAATCATCAATAAACGAAGCACTTTATTCTGTAAAGATTTGGGCAGGCCTAAGGTGCCCGAGTGATCTGAGGATTTATAATCCAAGCCACACCACCCTGGTTGTTCTCTGGGCTTGGAGGGGACAGTGCCAGCAGCTTCCCTGCCCATTTGATGTTGGAGCTGTAGACATACACTCGGGCGCCCCTGCTGTCCTAGGGGAGAGAAGGTTTGCCCCTCCCCAAGGAGGAAGGCTTCCGGTCAGGGCCCCCACCCCAAGGCTGGGGACTCCAGGCCCCTGCTTTACTGTAGCTCTTTTTCTTCCTTGCACTCCTTGATCTTTGGGCTTCCGTGATGTCCTCAGGGTCCCCCCACCTCCCTCCCCGTTGCTATTTCTAACCTCTGGTCCCAGTGCCTGGCAGCTCTTTGGAGCTGGCTCACATTTTCCCAAAAAAAGTTGATCCCTCCCAGTGGGCTGTAGGCAGGGACCTCCGTAGGTTTCCAGTCCCCATTACTGGCACCAGGTCTCCCACAGGGGCTGGTGGTGTCATCACCTGCTGGCCCAACTACAGCCTGAGCGGGCCTGAGTGGCCCTGGCCAGGCTGAGACCTGTCGGGCCATACTGACAAGCAGAGGTCAGAGACAGTTGTGGGGATGAAACCCTATCCCGGGACATGGGTTTCCTGTTCTTGTACACTTCCCCTCTGGGATCAGGTGAGGGGTCCAGACAGCTGGCCAGGGACTGGTCAAGACAGTCACGGGAGCTCTAGGTGGGCACAACCAACCCCTCTCCTGGGAGGTCCCTGACCCACTGGGGATAGGAGCCTGTGTCCCTGGTGCTAAACACTCTTCACCTGGGCCGTTGTTGGTGGGGGCTCCTTTCCTGCCAGACCACAAGGCCAGAAGCAATAATGGCACCTCAGCAGTTCCAGTATGGATAGGGGTTCCTGTTTTACTAGCTTTTACATCTCCTTTTTATTTAAAAAAATATATATGTCCCCAGATGTCAGAATGAGGGGACTGGGGCACCATCCTCACTTCCCAGGGCTGGGGGAAGGGGGCAGGATCATCCCCTCCCAAGGAGATCTGTAGGGGACCCACTGTCCAGCTGGACTTCTCAGCCTGAGTTCTTCTCAGTTTGACTAGAACTCAGGCCTGGAGCCTGGGTCTACCAGGCTCCTTAGGGCTCTCTGGTCTCAGGCCAGCTGGGGATGGGTGGCTGGAGTGATGAACTCAAGCCCTGTGGCCACAGTTCTGGGAGCCTTCAACCCTGGCTCATGCTGCTGTAGTCTCCACGGTGCCCTTCACAGAGGGCTTGGTGGTGGCAGAATGGCCATGCCCAGGTGTGTGCTGAGACCACTGACAACTGCTTGTGTATAGGCACCCCACAGCCCCAGAGTGTGGGGCACAGCAGGCATGCGAGTGAGAAGAGTGAAGGGGAATAAAGTCAGTACAACTCGTGTCCCTTGGCCCAGCCTCTTCTTTGCACTTGGCCTGCCTTGACTCTTGGACCAGAGCAAGGGGCTGGGCTTTGGGGACTACCCAGAGTCAGGAGCTGAGGCAAGGGCAGCAGTGGGGGATGGGGGATGGGCAAATAGGTGGGTCTTAGGTCAGATGCAGAGGGGCATGAAAGAGGAGAGGTCCTGAAGGTAATGGCTACAAGAGGCCAGGGCCTGTGTAGGTGTGGTTTCCTGTGAGCACCAGGCATGGAGCCACAGGAGCTCTGGGACAGCAGGGACCAGTGCTCCCACTTATGTGCTGAGCCCTGGGGATGCTGTGATGAGCAGTATGGACTCATCCCTCCCTCGGCGGGCAGGGGAGGTCAGAAGGGGTCAGATAACAGAGATGCTGACTCAGGCACCCGGGAAGACAAAAGCTCAGATAGAAGACAGGTGGTGGCCTCCAGAGGAGCAGATGGCTCTCCCTGGGGAACTCAGAATTGTTTCATGGCACAAGTAGTATATACAGAGAGCACTCACTCCATGCCAAATGGAATTCTAGGCCCCGGGGACACATGCAGAATGAGGCTCCTTATGGCACTTACCTCTGCATACGTAGAAAAGGGTCAGACAGGACTTTCCAGGACTGGGAGGGGCTGGGAGAGAAGTCTCATGGGTGGATTTGTTGACTGGCCAGAAAGGAGGTGCAGGTTCCTAGGATGTTGGCACTGCCTTTCTACACAGTCCTGCTATGAATGGAAGAAACATGGGCTTGCTCAAGAGACCCTGAAACAAGGCTGACTGACAGGCCTCGGGGCCTGGCTGCTCCCCCAAATCTTGTGCGGATTCCACTTATCTCTTGTGTTTCCAGTCTGTTCACCTTCTGCTATATCAGGTTGCATGACACCTCTTTTTCCTCCAGCCCTCTGCCCACCTCCCTCATTCTCACAGCATTTCCACCTTCACACTCCAGAGTCTTGGGCACTGTCATCCTAGGCTCTGGGGCAGAGGCCTCTGGGTGGCTGTGGGACGGTGGGCACCATGATTGGTGTCTCTGGAGCACTCACTGTCCCTCATTTTGCTCTTTGGGACCAAGCAGCTCGCTAACATCTCATGTCCTGAAGCATGCATAGGTCAGAGCAGCACTGCCCTGCTGGGGAAGGCCGGATTTTCCTTCCTTCTAAAGGATCAATGAGATGGGAGGTGAGGCATCCTGGCTTAGTGGTACTCTTGGGCCTACCTACCCGCTGATTATGTAGCTTTCTAGAACCAGGACTGGTGAATAAGTCAGGTTAGACTGAGTTCTGCTGTGGTAACAAACCACCTCCTAACCTCCGTGACTCAACATGTAGGGCTCTGAGGGGATGCTCCAGGGCAGTCACTCTCTATTTGGTGACCCAGAATTCCAGGCTTTGACCTTGGGGCACCTCCATATCAACATGGGCCTCTAGACTGACCAGAGCCAGGGAAAAGACAGGGTGGAGAATCACACCTTGGCTCTTCAGTGCTGCCATCCAGAAGTGGTGTACCACTTCTGTTTCCATGTCATCATCCAAAGCAAGTTCCGGCATCATGCCTTACTTCAGCAGGGTGTCTGGAAGGAGAGGAGAGCTGGAAAGATTGGTGAGTAGCCGCCAGGCACAGTGGCTCACGCCTGTAATCCCAGCATTTTGGGAGGCTGAGTTGAGTGGATCACTTGAGGTCAGGAGTTCAAGACCTGCCTGGCCCACATGGTGAAACCTCATCTCTACTGAAAAAAAAAAAAAAAAAATTAGCACGCATCTGTAATCCCAGCTACTCAGGAGGCTGAGGCAAAAGGATCGTTAGGATCATTAGAACCCGGGAGGCGGAGGTTGCAGTGAGCTGAGATCACGCCACTGCACTCCAGCCTAGGTGACAGAGCAAGATTCTGTCTCAAAAAAAAAAAAAAGGTTAGTGAGTAGCCGTATCCTCTCCTGCACTTGGGCCTTGCAGTCTCTGGAGGTCAGGTTGAGAGGTATCCAGCCTGTAGAGCTGCTTCCTAAAGTCTCTGGAGGGTCAGCAATAAAATAGAGGAGCAGTGTCTCCTAAGGTTCCACTGGCTGCAGGTGGGATAAACCTGCTATCACCACAGATGATAGCTTGGGACCTGTGGAGAATGGAGAAGAGAAGGGGATCCCACACAGGGAATGAAAAGCAGCTCAGCAGGACCCCACCTTGAACTTCCACCTCACTCCTGCCTCTCTCCTGCTAGAGATAGGGCTTCTGGAAACCTCTGTGGCCAAAACTATGCCTGTGTACCTGGGGAGCTGTGGCCTAAGACTATAACTCTCATGTGCTGGTGACACTTTGTGGTCATTCCTCACCCCACAACCTTCTGAGACTGCTGATAACCTAAGCAAAGGAGCTCAGAGAGGTAAAGCCACTTGCACACAGCCGGAAAGTGGTGGAGCCAGACTCGAACCTAAGTCTGTCTGATCCCAAAGCCACGTTCTCTAAGCGCTGAACAATGCCACTTCCCCTCCATTCAGCACAGTACTTGGTGCACAGTGGCATTCAGGAGAGCATGGCAGTGGGTGATGAACCAGTGCTATTGGTTGCAAACAACAGAGCCAATTAAATCTCTAGGAGAACCAGAGACTCAGCCTCTGGGGTTATGCAGCCAAAAACAAACCCAAACCACCCTGCACCACTTGTCCCAGGGGAGGTGTGACTGTCATCCCAGCTTGGAACTGACAATGCTGAAGGCTACTCATAAGAAGCTCTGTCGCGACTGCCCCTCCCACCAAAACTAAACCCCTCTGCCACCCTCAGAGAACACGAGTCTGCAGTATGTGTCCTTGCTTCCCTCTTACCTGAATCAAAGTCTCATATGGGTGTGTCTAAGTGGCAGATCTGTCACGTTTATGCGCCAGAGATGCAGGACAGGAGAGTCCCAAAATTGGGGCTTAGCCTGGGAGAGTTCTTGGCTTCACCTAGGAAAGAATTCAAGGGTGAGCCAGAGGTGTTAGCAACTTTTGGTGAAGCGGCAGTGTACAGCAGCAGCAGAGGTACTGGTACTGTGGAACAGCGCTACCCCATAGGCACTGTGCCCAGAATAGCAGCTCAGAGGCAGGACTGCAGTCATACTTATACCCACTTTTACTTACATGCAAATTAAGGGAGGATTATGCAGAAATTTCTAGGAAAAATTTGGTACCTTCCATAGAAAAGGGCAGTAACTTTCAGGTGTTGCCATGGCAATGGTAAACTGACATGGCACACTCGTGGGCATGTCTTATGGAAAGCCGCTTCCTCCACCCCATCCCTGTTTTAGCTAGTTCTCATTAGGTCTGATGTCCAAGCCCCACCTCCAGAGTTGAGTCCCACCTCCTACCTCACTAGCTGCAAGGGAGGCTGGGGAAGCAAGTTGTGTTTTCTACACTGGGTAGGTGTACTTCATTGCCAATGAGAAAAAGTCTTTGCGAACATGCTGGGTGGCCACAAAGCATAACAAACATGCCCCACAATCTAGCCGTTCACAGCCCAACAACAGCATACATCCTCTTCCATACAACAGGAACAACAAAATGCTATTGATTAACAACCTTCCTCATAATAAATAAAAACGTTTTCATCCTCTTCCCAAAAGGGGACACTGTAATTTCTCATCACTGACTGCATCTAGCTCCAAATCCAGGATCTGTTGGTAATAGCTGCTCCTTTTCTGTGATCCCATTTGGTGTTCTGAAATGTATGGACTGTATCGTAAATGGAACCATCACCAACCAGGGTCTTTACAAAACAAAAGAGGACTCTGAGGAGGAAAAATTAATATATATACATACATCTTTTCCAGTGTGATGGTTAGTTTTAGGTGTACTCTTAAATGAGTGAAGGGACACCCAGATAGCTGGTAAAGCATGATTTTTGGGTGTGTCTGTGAGGGTGTTTTGGGAAGAGATCACCATTTGAATCAGTAGACTGAGTAAAGATGATCCACCCTCATGCAATACGAGTGGGCACCATCCAATCTACTGAGGGCCTGGATAGAACAAAAAGGCAGAAGAAAAGTGAATTCACTCTCTCTTCTGGAGCCAGGACATCCATCGTCTCCTGCCCTCAGACATCAGAACTCCAGGTTCCCCTGCGTTTGGCCTTGGACTGGGAGTTACATCATCACCTCCTCTTGATCTCAGGCCTTCAGATTCAAACTGAATTACATCACCAGCTTTCTTGGGTCTCCAACCTGCAGAGGACAGATTGTGGAACTTTTCGGCCTCCATAATCACATAAGCCAATGCCCGTAATACACCCCCTCTTATATCTCTTTATTCTGTTGATTCTGTTTCTCTACAGAGCCCTGACTTATTAATATACACATCAAGGAAAACAAGACAGGACGATGTTCCATCCTACTTAGCCACAGGTCATGAGGTCAGGATGGTGCTATTGTCTGAATGCTGGTGTTCCCCCACCAACCCCCAAATTCACCTGTTGGAACCTAAAACACGATGCCACAGTATAAAGAGGTGGGGTTTTGGGGGGAGTGATTAAGTCAGGAAGCTCTGCCTCATGAATGGGATTACTGGCCCTTATAGAAGTGGTGGAAGGGAGCTGCCTGCCCTTTCACCATGCAAGGACACTGAGTTGGCTCCTTCTGCCATATGCAGATAATAGAAGGTGCCATCTATGAAGAAGACAGAGCTCTCACCAGATACTGCATCTCCTGGTGCCTTGATCTTGAACTCTCAGCTTTTAGAACGGTGAGCAATAAAGTTCTATTGTTTATAGATTACCCAGTTAAAGGTATTTTGTTACAGTAGCCTGGACAGACTAAGACAGAAATTGGTACCAAGTGGGGATGTTGCTATAACAAATAGTTTAAAATGTGAAAGCAGCTTTGGAGCTGGGAAGAGTTGAGTTTGGAGGAACAGGCTAGGAAAAAAACCCTATATAGTCATGAATGGACCGTGAAGGCTATTCTGGTGAGGGCTTAGAAGAGAGCTATAAATAAAGCCTCAGTTTTCTTAGAGATTACCTAAGTGGTCATAATCAGAATGTTCATAGAAATGTGTACAGTACAGACCATTCTGATGAGGTCTCAGATGGAAATGAGGAACATGTTATTAGAAACTGGAGGAAAGGCTATCCTTGTCATAAAGTGGCAAAGAACTTGGCTGAATCGTGTTTGCTTCCTAGTGTTCTGTGAAAGGAGGAACTTAGGAGTGATGAAATAAAATATTTAGCAGAAGGAATCTTTAAACAAAGTGTTGAGCATGTGGCATGGCTTCTCTTGACTGCTTACAGTAAAATACAAGAAAAGAGAAATGAATTAAAAACAGATTTTATAATCAAAAGTGAAGCAGAACTTAGATTTAGAAAATTCTGAGCCTGGCCATGTTGTAAAGAATGAAACAGTGTGTTTGAGAGAGAACACCAAGGGTGTTCCCAAGCAACAGTTTGATAAGGAGAGTCGTATGGATTAGCGGAAGCCTGTTTGTCAAGGGGACAATGGAGGAATGACCCTGAAGGCATTTTGGAGATCATCAGGGCTGGCTTTCTTATTACAGGCCTAGAGTGCCCAGGCCTGGAGGACAGGACTATGTCAGAAGAGGGACCTCATCCCTCACTGCCCTGTGCCAACCCAAACCTCTGCTCCCTGACACTGGTACAGCACTCCTCAGCTGTCCAAGGTGAAGCTCCGGTGGACCCAGGTGTGACGTAGGCTGTAGTGGCTGACTCTCCAGAGGGCACAGGTGGTAAACCTTGGTAGCATCTATGAGGTGCCATCTCCACCAGGGAGCACAGTGCACAGGCTCTGGAGGTGTGGTTTCCTCCACCTGGATTTCAAAGGATGCCCCAAAGAGCCTCAGAGCCACCACAGAGAGCCCCCACTAGGGCACTGCCTAGTGGAGACGTGGGATCTGGTGAGGATCTTCTTCCTTTACCCTCACATGGCAGAAGGCCAAAGGACAAGAGAGCTGAACACTGTGTAAAGCCTCTTTTGTAAGGGCCTTCATCCCTACTCACAAGGGGAGAATCCCCCATGACCTAGTCAGCTCTTAAAGACCCTACCTCCTAATATTATCACATGGGCAACACCTGAATTTTGGAGGGGACACATTCAAACCATAGCAGTAACAATTTGCAAAATTCTAGTGCAGTATCACAACCAGGACATTGCCATTGACACAATCCACTTATCTTCCCCCCAAGTTTACTTGTATTCATTTGTGTATGTGTGTGTAGTTCTATACAATATTATCACATGTGCAGGTTCATACAGAACAATTCCACCCCACAAAGATACCTGTTACCGTTACCATCTTACAACTAACTACACACCACAATCCCTTCTGCCACCACCCATTCCATCCCTAGCCACTGGCAGCCACCAATCCATTCTCCATTAAAATTTTTGTCATTACAAAAATGTTATATTAATGGAATCACATAGTATGTAACTTTTTGGGGCTGACATTTTTCACTCAGTCTAATTCCTTGAAGATTGATCCAAGTCATTTTGTGTACCAAGAGTTCATTCTTTTTTTCTTTTTTTTCTTTTTAATTGTTGAGTAGTATTCCATGGCTAGTACGTACTGGTTTTTTTAACCATTTGCCCATGAAAGGTGAGCAGGGCTGTTTCTACTTTTTTAGTATTACAAATGTAACTGCTATGCATTCACGTGTGGGTTTTGTGTGAACAGAAGTTTTCATTTTTCTGGGATAAATGCCCAGGAGGGCAATTGCTAGGTCATATGGTATAGTTGCATGTTTAGTTTTTAAAGAAGCTGCGGCCAGGCGCAGTGGCTCAAGCCTGTAATCCCAGCACTTTGGGAGGCCGAGACGCGTGGATCACGAGGTCAGGAGATCGAGACCATCCTGGCTAACACGGTGAA
>NW_012102754.1:314835-317905 GCF_000951045.1 Mandrillus leucophaeus | reverse complement strand
AAAAAAAAAAAAAAAAAAAGCTGCCAAAGTGTCTTCTACAGTGGCTGTACTATTTTACCTTCCCAGTAGCAATGTGAGTGATCCAATTTCTCTGCATTCTCACAAGTATTTTGGTGTTGTCATTATTTTTTAAATATTAGCAGCTCTGAGAGGTATGTAGTGATATCTCATTTTGGTTTTAATTTGTATTTCCCTGATGACTAATGATACGGAACTTCCTTTCATTAAATTATTTCCCATCTGTATGTCCTTTTTGGTGGAACATTGGTTCATGCCTTTTGCCTATTTTCTCATTGGATTGTTTGTATGTTTTAGAATTTGGGAGTTCTTTGTGTGTCTAGATATTGCAAATATTTTTCTCAATCTGCAGCTTGTCTTTTTATTCTCTTCACATGGTCTTTTGCTGAGCAAAAGATTTTTATTTTGGTAAGATCTAGATGATCACATTTTCCTTTTATATATCATGCTTTTGGTGTTAAGTATAAAAACTTATTCCATAGCCCTAAATGCTGAAATATTCTTCTGTTTTTTTTTCTGTAAGTTTTATACTTTGGTTTTAAATTTTTTAAAAAAGATGCTCACTTACTTATTCTCTGAGTCATGTCCAGTACGGGGAATGCTAAGGGTCTCTGTGTTCTTTTTAAAAAAATTATGGTAAAATACATATAACATAAAATTTACTTTCTTAACCATTTTTAAGTGTACAGTTCAATGGCATTAAATACATTCTCACTGTTGTGCAGCCATCACCACCATCCATCCACAGAACTCTTCTGATGGTTCCAAACTGAAACTCTGTACCTACTGAACAGTAGCTCCCTACTCCCTCTTGCCCCCAGCCCTTAGCAACCACCATTCTACTTTCTATCTCTATGCATTTAACATATAAGTGGAATAATACAGTATTTGTCTTTTTTGACTGCTTACTTCATTTAGCATAATGTCCTCACACTCCCTCCATGTTGTAGCATGTGTCAGAATTTCCTTCCTCTTTAAGGCTGAATAATATATATACCACATTTAGCTTACTAATTAATTCACCAATGGACGCTTGGGTTGCTTCCACCTTTTGGGCATTGCAAATAATGCTGCTATGAACATGGGTATATAAATATCTCTTCAAGGCCCTGCTTTCAATTCTTTTGGGTATATACTCAAATGTAGAAATGCTAGATCATATGGTAATTTGATTTTTAATTTCTCGAGGAACTGCCATACTGTTTTCCAAGCACCTGTACTATTTTACATTCCCATCCACAATGCACAACTGATTGAAATGCTCATCTATTCCAGAGACACCCTCACAGACACACTGGAAATAATGTTCTATCAGGTATCTGGACATCGCTTAGTCCAGTCGAACTGACACCTAAAATTATCACCATCTATGTACCTGCCTTTATGCCAGTGCCACACTGTTTTGATTATTGGAGCTTTGTAGTAAGTTTTGAAATCAGGACGTGTGAGACCATTAACTTTCTTCTTTTTCAAGATTTTTTTTTTGAGACAAGAGTCTTGCTGTGTTGTCCAGGCTGGAGTATAGTGGCTATTTACAGGTGCAGTCCCACTACTGATCAGTATGGGAGTTTTGGCCTGCTCCATTTGCAACCTGTGTTAATTCACTTCTCCTTAGGCAACTTGGTGGTCTCCCACTTCCAGGAGGTCACTATATTGATGCTGAACTTAGTGTGGACACCCAATAAGCACTGTGCACTACAGCCCAGAACTCCTGGGCTCAAGCAATCCTCCTCCTGTCTCACCCTCCCGAGGAGCCGGGACTACAGGCATGACCCACCACACCTGGCTCAAGGTCATTTTAGATGTTTTACATCTTAAATCCACAATCCATTTCAAGTTAATTTTTGTATAAAGTGTGAGATTTAGGTTGAGGTTATTATTTCCCCTATGGATGTCTAATTGCTCCAGCACTATTTGTTGAAAAGTCTTGAACTGCTTTTGCATCTTTGTCAAAAATTGGTTGAGCCTATTTGGATCTATTTCTGGGTCCTCTGTTCGGGTCTATTGATCTATATGTTTATCCCTCTGCCAATATCATATGATCTTGACTACTGTAGCTATATAGGAAGACAATATCAGGTAGAGTGATTCCTCCCACTTTATTCTTCTTTGTCAAGATCATTCTAACTATTTGAGGGTCTTTAACTTTCCATATAAATTTTAGAATACACTTGTCTAAATCTATTAAAAACTTTGCTGGAATTTTGATAGGCATTGAATAAAACCTATAATTCAGTTTAGGGAGAATTGACATCTTTACTATGTTGAGTCTCCCAAGTCATGAACACACTCTGTCTCTCCATTTGTTTAGCTCTTCCATTATTTCTTTAATCAGCATTTTGTAGTTTTTGTCATACATATCCTGTATGTGTTTTGCCTAAATATTTCATTTTCTTTTGAGTGACTGTACATGGTATTAAGTTTTAAATTTCATTTTCTACATGTTCATTGTTAGTAAATAGAAATGTAATTAATGTTTGTGTGTTAATCTTATATCCTCCAACTTTGCTGAACTCATTGATTAGTTCCTGTAGTTCCTGTAAGCCTTTTATGGGGATTTCCTGGGATGACTTCCCCTTCATTCCTGAAAGATACTTTCATTGGATATAAAATTCACAGCTGATGGTTCCTTCAGCACTTGAAATATGTTGTACTACTTCCTTCTGGCCTCCATAGTTTTGCTTTTTTTTAGAGACAGAGTCTCGCTGTGTCCAGTGAGTGCTAGAGTTCAGGCTGGGGTACAGTGGCATGATCTTAGCTCACTGCAACCTCCGCCTCCTGAGTTTAAGTGATTCTTCTGCCTCAGTCTCCTGAGTGGCTAGGACTACCAGCATGTGCCACCACACCTGGCTAATTTTTGTATTTTTAGTAGAGATGGGTTTTCACCATGTTGGCCAGGCTGGCCTTGAACTACTGACCTTAAGTGATCCGCTTGCCTAGGCCTCCCAAACGGCCTCCATAGTTTTGGATGATAAATCCACTGTCATTTGAATTGGCATTTAACTACAGGTGATGTGTTGTTTCTCTCTGGCTGCTCTTTAGAAGTTTTTTT
>NW_012102754.1:303984-314550 GCF_000951045.1 Mandrillus leucophaeus | reverse complement strand
TGTTTTCCAAGCACCTGTACTATTTTACATTCCCATCCACAATGCACAACTGATTGAAATGCTCATCTATTCCAGAGACACCCTCACAGACACACTGGAAATAATGTTTATATATATATAAAAGGATCCAAAGACAGGCAGCCCAGCCCAGATTGGAGTGGATTTATTAGGTGTGAAAGGAGAGTGCTTTCCCTGGCTGCGAATTGTTAGTAGGGCACCTGAGTAATCTCCGCTCTGGTGATGCTGGGCTCATGTGGAGTTGTCAGAGGGACTCCTCTTCAAATTGTAAAAGGGCTGAACCTGTTTTGGCTGCTTTCGATTGATAGGCTGGGGGTTGGGAAACACCAGGCCTGGGTCATCTTCTTCCACTGAGTGGGGGTACATAAGATATCCTGCTACTGAGTTGTTCCTTTATTCTTAGGGTCCCAAACTAATGCATAATTCCCTTGCCAGCTTTCAGAGTTATCCTCTGATTGCCTCTTGCATTGTTTTCACAGTTTATAGTTGTACTTGACAGGAAGGAACAGGGAGAAACAAGTTTACACCATTTAGTCCAGGCCAGAAGTCGTCCTTTCAAACATTTGAAAAAGTAGATCGCTGTATTAGTCTGTTTTCACATTGCTGACAAAGACATACCTGAGACTGGGTAATTTAGAAAGGAAAGAGATTTAATTGACTCACAGTTCCACATGGCTGGGGAGGGCTCACAATCATGGCAGAAGGCAAGGAGGAGCAAAGTCATGTCTTACATCGATGGTAGCAGGCAGAGAGAGAACTTGTGCAGGGGAACTCCTCGTTATAAAACCATCAGATCTCGTGAGACTTATTCATTATGAGAACAGCAAGGGAAAGACCCAACCCCATGATTCAATTACCTCCCACTGGGCCCCTCTCATGACACGTGGGAATTGTGGGAGCCACAATTCAAGATGAGATTTGGGTGGGGACACAGCCAAACCATATCAATCATCAAAGAGCTCATTGGAAACTCAGCATGTGTGAAGGGCCTTGTTAATTAGAGGGCTTCATTGTAGGATGATTTGACCAGGCATACTGATATCTTTTTGTTTCCTCTTGGGCTGTCAGATCCCTCAATTTCAATTCCCTATTTGGAGGTCATAGCTGACCTGCCAGCTTTCTGGGAGCTGAGTGGGAGTAGGGTTTTCCATTTAGAATATGGAGTTTCTCTTAATTACCCAGTGTTCACACTGCACCACTGCCTTCACCTCTGCTGAGTGTCTTAGTCAAGAGCCCTCTGGTTTATCTTCTTTGGAAATGAAACCCCTGGCTTCTACCAGGTGGTGGTTGATTCTCCTGTATGTTTAAAGGTACCCAGTGTTGCCAATTCTGGACCTTCTCTGTGGATTCTGAGGTATAGAAGAGTTGCATCTGGGCTTCCCATTGCTGCCTTAGAGTGAGGACTGCTACACTGCACATCACACATCACCTGCTTTCCAGAATCCGTGGTGGTATTGTTATGTCCCTGTAGAGTATGTTGTATACTATGTTCCTGAGAGTTTATGCTATATATTTTTTTCTCTTTATCATCTACTTTAATTGTAGTGAGCTTTCAAAAGGAAGCAAAAAAAAATGTATTTTATCTGCCACCATTAACTGGAAGACTTGCCTCACTTCTCTTGCTACAAAATGAGATCTTCAATCAGAAGCAGGCTTGAATTTGGTTCCATGAAAATGAGTAAGGCATGAAGTCTATAGATGGAGGGATTAGCAGAAATGTGGCAGGCAGAGAAGGCAAATCTGGATTCAGAATACATATCAGTAAAACTTTAGTAGAACTCTTTCAATTCTTAGGAAACCCACAATACATTAGTCACTCCCAGGGATCTCTGTAGGTCAGACCATCTGATTACCACCCTCTCCAGCCCTGCTGCTTATTCCAGTAACCATGCCCATTTTGCCTTTGGTGCTTATGAGCCATTCCTTGGCCACTGTCAACCCTAAGATCCCATGATCCTCCCTGAAAACAGGAAGGCCACTTCAAAGCACAGGCTCCCACCTACACCCCTGACAGGTCAAAGTTGCCAGCATTCCTCACCAACAAGTTATTCAATGATGGGCAAAAGTGTCCTCTAAGCCCTCTCAGCAAGCACAGGTGGGGATGGATAACAGATGGATGACATACCTAATAAATCCACTCCAATATTCTGGGCTGCCTGTCTTTGGATCCTTTTATGTCACATAAGAGCATTTCCAGCATCTCAACTTCTTGCATCATAGGCCACCTTTAACCCAAAAGTCAGTGAAGAAGCAAGCAGGCCATTAGAAATTCTCTCAACTTCTCAAGCTCACCCTTCAGCACCTGTTGCTGGAATACTCCTGAAATGATTTTCAACATCACACAGCCCTCTTAGCAGCAGACCACAGAATCCTCACTGGCTGGTGTGGTATCAGATTACAGAACCTTCAGGAGTGCTCGAGTCAGGATTGCAGGCTACATAGCCCAGACAATGGCCAAACCACAGCCAGTAGGGACAGATCCCTCAGCTTGTATGGTGGTCAGTGGAAAGTGGACTCCAGAAGTTCCAACACTGCTGTCCATCAGCCATCTTCACCAAAATATGGATGCTGCAGATTCCTGCTTCCTGTTCCAAACTGAAGTTTTGGGATGGGCGCATACGATGCGTTGAGCTCAGTGGCATGTCTGTGTTCCTGGGGAAGCTGGGAAAATAAATTCTGGTTTCTACCACAGGGGAGAAGAACTACTTACGTGGGAACTGTCCAAAACATAGGAAGACTGTTTAGGAGATGCAGGAAGGCCACCAAGTGTGACAAATATCTGCCACCCAAATATCCTGAGTTCAAGCAATTCTCCGGTCTCAGCCTCCCGAGTAGCTAGGACTACAGGCACACGCCACCATGCCCAGCTAAGTTTTGTATTTTAGTAGAGACGGGGAGTCACCATATTGGTCAGGCTGGTCTCGAACTCCTGACCTCAGGTGATCCACCAGCTGCCCTGGCCTCCCAAAGTGCTAGGATTACAGGCGTGAGCCACTGTACCGGGCCTATTTTGTATTTCTCTTAAATGACCCTGTGATATGCTAAGATTCCTAATGAAGGCAGAAGCTATCAGTTAAAAATGTGAGTAGACAACCTGGATGAAGCTTAAAATAATTATACTGAGTGAACGATGTCAGACAAAAAAAAAGAGTACATACTGTATGATTCCTCTTACGTAAAACTTTAGGAAATTCAAATGAATTATAGTGACAGAAAGCAGATCAGTGATTGGGTTGGGGTGTGTGGGAAGAGATGGAGGAGAGATTTTAAAAGGGGATGAAGAAAAGTTCGTGGGTGACAGATGTATTCCCTGTCTTGATTGTGGCAGTGGTGGTTTCATGGATGTATACACACATGTCAAAACTTATCAAATTGTACACCTTAAAAAAGTGAGGTTTATCACATGCCACTTATGCCTCATTAAAGTTGTTTTTAAAATATTAGACTGCTTCCTATTTGCTGGCCATCTAAATTTCAATTTCTGTAAAATGGGAAAAATAATACCTACCTTATAATTTTGGTGTGAAGATTAAACGAGTAAAAATTAAAAGGATGAAATGAGATGACATCTTCCCTTGGATTCCACTAAAAGTCTTGGAGTCACCCTTTCTCCTCTCTTTTTCTACACCCACATGCAACCTCTGGGGACCTCCTGGGATGATTAGAGTGGGTGGAGATAGAGATGAAACAGGGTTGGCCGTGACTTGAAGACTTGACAGTTATCAAAGTGGGGAGATGGGTACATGAGAGGTCAGAATATTATCCTCTCTACTTTTGTATGTATTTGTATTTTCCACAGTAATAATTTAAAAATAAACAGTGAGGCTGGGCATGGTGGTTCACACTTGTAATCCCAACACTTTGGGAGGCCAAGGTGGGAGGATCACTTGAGGTCCAGAGTTTGAGACCAGCCTGGGCAAAATAGTGAGATTCTCATCTCCACAAAAATTTTAATAATTAGCTGGATGTGGTGGTGGGTGCCTGTAGTCCCAGCCACTCAGGAGACTGAGGTAGAAGGATCATTTGAGCCCAGGAGATTGAGGCTGCAGTGAGTTGTGATCACACCACTGCACTCCAGGCTGGGCAACAGAGTGAGACCCTGCCTCAAAAAATAAAAATAAAAAATAAAACAGTGTTTCCCCATTTCAACTCAGAGGAAAACTCAAGTCCTGATGCTGGCCCATGGGGGTCAGCACGATCCCCTACCCTAACCTCTCCCCTTACCTCCTCCTACTCACCTCCTTGTTCACTGCTGCAGCCCTATTGGCCTCTATGCTGTTCTGGGAACGTGCCAGGCACTGTCTTGCCTCAGGACCTTTGCTCCAGCTGTTCCCCTACCAGGAATCCTCCACAGTTTGACCCCTCTCACATGTGATCCTCTTGGTGAGTCCATCCTGACTACTCCATTTAAAATCGTTATCACCTCCTCCTGCCACTTCCCATGCGCCTTCCGTTTCACTTGTCTCCACAGCCACGACTATCATCTGATGCCCCGTATAACTGTTTATTTATTTCTGTCTCCCCTACCAACCTTGCCCCGACCCCCTGACGAATGTAAGCTCCATGAAGACACGAATTCCTGCCTGATTTGCTCACTGCTGACTCTTCAGCATTTAAAGCAGTGTACGGTTGGTTCTTGAATGAATGAGCCACATACACATGTTCTACTGGAATGCCTGGTAGGGAGTGAGCACTATGGAATCCATCATAGTCTAAAAATATTTCATTAAGTCATTTGATAAATCTAAGTTAATTGTTCAGTCAGTGTCTTCTGTCCTGATCTTTGAAAATGAGACTACAATTGATGAACATTTTTGTTAATTCTTGGGAGGCAGCAAGGTAGGAAAGGGTTCCCACAGTCTTTGGAGGAGGGCAGATCAGCTTCAAATCCTGGTGCAGCCCATGTCCGCTGTGTGACTTGGCCAAGGTGCCTAGCCTCTCAAGCCTGGTCTCCTCACTGGCTGTGCTTGCTAGCAATGCCCTGCAGTCCAGGGCTGGGCTGGAATCTCACCACCTGCCCTCCCTGAGTGAGCTTTTGCCTTTTCATCAAGAGGGACTGGACCACCTCCAGAGCTTGCCCAGGTGCTGTGTCCCTCTGGGACCTGCTGGTGGGGTGAGCAAGTGACAGTCAGATGCACCGTTTAAGAGGGACAGAGGCTGGGTGCAGTGGCTCACGCCTGTAATCCCAGCACTTTGGAAGGCCGAGGTGGGAGGATCACCTGAGGTCGGAATTTTGAGACTAGCCTGGACAACATGGTGAAACCCCGTCTATACAAAAAATGCAAAAAACTAGAAATAAAAATAAAAAATTAGCCGGGAGTGGTGGTGGGCACCTCTAATACCAGCTACCAGGAAGACTCAGGCAGGAGAATTGCTTGAACCCTGGAGGCGGAGGTTGCAGTGGGCTGAGATCGCGCCATTGCACTCCAGCCTGGGCAACAAGAGCAAAATTCCGTCTAAAAAAAAAGGACGGAGAGTGATATTGCTGAGATCACAAAAGGGAGGTGACTCAGTCCTAGCCCAGCCTGCTGTCATCTCTCCTATACCCACCCTCCTCCCCCACTCCCCCGCCTGACGTTATAAACAAGTGACTCAGAGGAATGATGGGGGTGTGCCTCATAACAGTTCATCCCAGTGTCCTGGGGGCTAAATTTAACACACAGCTGCAGCCTCTGGCACTTTGGGAACAAGTTAATCTTGGTGACTGAGGCTGATGTGTATGTGCGAGCGCGTGTGTCTGGCAGTGGGGCGGGGTGGGGAGGGTGTGGGGAGGTGGGTCAGGAGTCCTGAATAAGGTAGGCATCAAGACTGACTGTCCTGGGCTTCAACCCTGGTCCCTCAGACCATAGACAAGGTGCAGGGGCCCCGTGGCCAGGCAGGCTCAGGTCTGGCCTAATATGCACCAAGAATAGTGAGTATAGACAGCTAAAGTCCTGAAATATTAAACCTGTAGTGTTACTTTTTGAACACTAGAATTCAGAATGTCACTCCCCTACAATGTTAAAACCCTGGGGGTTTAAAAACCTAGAATAGTAGAATCCTAAGAAATTAATTTTCTAGCACATCTGACACCTTAGAAGTGTTAAAACCCTCTAATAGTGTACTTCCAGGACACAGTACCTTGGTGCTTCTGAACCTCCAGCAGAGCTGAACTGAGGCCCTTAGCATCTAACTTTGCCACCTCCTCATTGTGTAGGAAGGGAAACTGAGGCTTAACAGAGCGACATGTCCTGTCCCAGGCCTCATAGGAAAGTGGCAGCCTTGTTTACCTAAGGTACTTTCTTGCTTTCTTGTAAGGAGGAGGGGCAGAAAGAGGAAAAGCTCTTCCCATTTTAAAGGTGAGGCAACAGGGGGGTGGGGGGTGTCTTATGTATGTAATCTCAGCTACTAGGGAGGCTGAGGCAGAAGGATGGCTTGAGCCCAGGAGTTCAAGACCAGCCTGGGCAATATAGTGAGACCTTGTCTCTTAAAATAAAGGCAGGGCAACAGGGCTGCCAAAAAGTGAACACCATGTCCAAGTTCTGACCAGAAAACCCAAGGACCCTGTATCCGGGGATGGCTGGAATGAGACATATTCCAAGGAGGAAGATGGAGGCACCAGGACAGATGTTCCCAGAAAGCATGAAGGAAGGGAGACCCTGGAAGAGGGGCTCCAATGCTTCCCTGTCTCTGGACTGAGGGTCAGATGTTAGGCCATCAACTCTTCTAGGGGCATCTTCGGACCAAAAAATCCAGAGTCAAGGCCTCTCCGTGCTCCATTTAGAAATGAGGCAGCCAGGCCCTCATCTTTCAGAAGGGCCCAGACACCCCACCTCCGTCCCATAAGCCCCCGGGGCTGAGTCAAGGCTTCTCCGGGAGGGGGCCTCTGCCCAGCTGTCCCCTGTGCGTCATGTGCAGGAGGCCAGGCGGCTCGCCTTACAGGGACCCGACCACCTCTATATATAGCCCCTAGAAGACAGCTGCGCAGTCTAAGCAAGTCGCAGCAGGAAAGCAGGGGTACAGAGAGGAGCCCCCTTGGCACCGCCACCACACCCTAGGCCACCCATCATGGCACTGGGCTTGGAGCAGGCGGAGGAGCAGCGGCTGTACCAGCAGACGCTCCTGCAAGACGGTCTCAAGGACATGCTGGACCATGGCAAGTTCCTCGACTGTGTGGTGCGGGCGGGCGAGCGCGAGTTCCCGTGCCATCGCCTGGTGCTGGCCGCCTGCAGCCCCTACTTCCGGGCGCGCTTCCTAGCCGAGCCGGAGCGCGCGGGCGAGCTGCACCTGGAGGAGGTGTCCCCAGACGTGGTGGCCCAGGTGCTGCACTACCTGTACACGTCAGAGATCGCGCTGGACGAGGCGAGCGTGCAGGATTTGTTCGCCGCGGCGCACCGCTTCCAGATCCCTTCCATCTTCACCATCTGCGTGTCCTTCCTGCAGAAGCGCCTGTGCCTCTCCAACTGCCTGGCCGTCTTCCGTCTTGGCCTCCTGCTCGACTGCGCGCGTCTCGCCGTGGCTGCCCGCGACTTCATCTGCGCTCACTTCTCGCTGGTGGCGCGCGACGCTGACTTCCTCGGACTCTCGGCCGATGAGCTCATCGCCATCATCTCTAGTGACGGCCTTAACGTGGAGAAGGAGGAGGCGGTGTTCGAGGCCGTGATGCGGTGGGCTGGCAGCGGCGACGCCGAGGCGCAGGCTGAGCGCCAGCGCGCGCTGCCCACCGTCTTCGAGAGCGTGCGCTGCCGCTTGCTGCCGCGCGCCTTTCTAGAGAGCCGCGTGGAGCGCCACCCTCTCGTGCGTGCCCAGCCCGAGTTGCTGCGCAAGGTGCAGATGGTGAAAGATGCACACGAGGGCCGCATCACCACGCTGCGGAAGAAAAAGAAGGGGAAAGACGCAGCCGGGGTCAAGGAGGCTGATAAGGGCACAGGCGAAGCCAAAGCAGAGGAGGATGAGGAGGCCGAACGTATTCTTCCTGGGATCCTCAATGACACCCTGCGCTTCGGCATGTTCCTACAGGACCTCATCTTCATGATCAGTGAGGAGGGCGCTGTGGCCTACGATCCAGCAGCCAACGAGTGCTACTGTGCCTCCCTCTCCAACCAGGTCCCCAAGAACCACGTCAGCCTGGTTACCAAGGAGAACCAGGTCTTTGTGGCTGGAGGCCTCTTCTACAACGAAGACAACAAAGAGGACCCCATGAGCGCATACTTCCTGCAGGTGCCTGACCAGCCTTGGGAGCTGCCAGCTAATGCTGGGCTCTGGGCACTGGGGGCAGTCTTGGGGCCCAGGAGGGGCTTATGTCTACACAAGGAAATGCCACTGGGTCTAGGGTGAGATGTAGACTGGGGCGGTTGACTGATAGCCACCTGCTTGAAGGTTGAAGACAGTCAATAGGCAACTGCCAAAAAGCAGCATAACTCTGGTATCTCAATTTCAGGGGTGAGGTAGCCCCAAGTTGGCATATGTTGGAGGCCCTGGCCCTGCACAGAGGTTGGGGTGGGGCACAGTGAGGAGGAGCAAGGTCTGTGTAAGGATCCTGGGCAGGGCCTCTTCGTGAAGGCCAGGCCTGGAGCTCGCAGCAGTGTCCCAGACAAAGGAACAATCCTGTCTGGTCCTCCCATTGTACAGATGAGGAAACTGAGGCCCAGAAGGGATCAGCAGAGTGGAGTGCCAGGTCTAAGTTGGGGTGTGACTGTGAGATCTCAAAGGGCAGAGACAGTTTCCTGGAGACTGGTCATATAAGTTTGAGCCTTGCCAGTGGGGTGGGATTTGGAGACGTGAAGGGGAAGATGGTAATGTTTCCAGCCAAGGAACGATAAGCAAGGGATAGAACTGGGGCTTAGCCTGGTGAGCAGCATGCTCAGGGAGGCCTGACCAGCGAGAGAGGTGACAGACACTTGGTGCCAGGGTTAAGCTCACAGGCCTTACAGTTGCACTGGGGATGAGGGCAGCTTCACCAGCTACTAGCTCAGCAGTGTGGACACATTGTTTATTCTCTCTAGGCCTCTGTTTGTAAGTGGGGATACTATTCTTCCTGCATAATAAGGTCGTTGGAAAGTTAAATGATGCTTATAAAGTGCTCATCAGCACAGTGCTCAGCCCTCAGAAAACTTTCCAAAAAGATGAGCCCCTAGTATTCATATCTTTATTACAAGGCTGTGGAGGTGAACAAGGCCATGGACTGTAGCTTTTACAGGGCGAAAGGCAGGACTGTATTTGGAAGTTTCCTAAACAGTGGGATGGGGTGGAGAGCAGGGGGCAGGCAGGCCTCAGTTGGGAGCCGTTCAGCCTGGGAAAGCAAGGCCATAGCTGGACCTCCTTGCAGAGCTCCCCATCATTTCTGTGCTGTGGTGCCCTACCGCCTGCTATAACGGTGGTTGCCAGGAGCCTGCCTGGGCGGGGGGGACACTCATCTGCTCTCAGCCTGATGGCAGGAGGGGCACTGTCTCTCAGGGCGCCTCCGGGCTGCATTGGCCCTACCTGGGTTCCCGACCTCCTCTGCGATCTGGGGCAGCGGGACTGAGTGGGGCTGGGCTGGGGCTGGGGGAGTAGGGGGCAGTTGCTAACTGGACACCTGGCCTGCAGTTTGACCACCTGGACTCAGAGTGGCTGGGGATGCCACCACTGCCCTCACCCCGCTGCCTCTTTGGCCTGGGAGAGGCTCTCAACTCCATCTACGTGGTCGGTGGCAGAGAGATCAAGGACGGCGAGCGCTGCCTGGACTCGGTCATGTGCTACGACAGGCTGTGAGCGTGGCTGGGGTGGGGCTGAGCACCCTGGGGGTGGGTGGGGCATGGAGGCCGAAGCTGGTCTAGGGCCTGGGGTGGGATTTGGAGCTAGAGCCTTGGGCTCAGAGTGGAGGTGGGCTTGGGTAAGGGCAGGGAGGTTGGAGGGCAGGGTGGGAGCAAAGAACTGAGAGGCCTGGGAAGTTCCAGCAATGGATCTGATGCATCTCGAATATGTGTTAGGCGGATGGGTGCATGGGTGCAGAGATAGGGACTGAGCCGAGCCTGGGTGGGTGCCCACCCCAACCCCCACCCCCACTCCCATCTCCTCCAGGTCATTCAAATGGGGTGAATCGGACCCGCTGCCTTACGCGGTGTATGGCCACACAGTGCTCTCTCACATGGACCTTGTCTACGTTATTGGCGGCAAAGGCAGTGACAGGTGAGATTGGGCCTGGAGCGAATCTGTGGAGCATAGGTAGAATCTCCCAGAGGCTGTCAGCGGTTTGTCCTGGCTGCCCTGGCAGGCGATTGTAGGGAGGCATGGCTGGGCTCCTGCTTCTCTCCACCGTTCCCACCCTCCACCCCACAGGAAGTGCCTGAACAAGATGTGCGTCTATGACCCCAAGAAGTTCGAGTGGAAGGAGCTGGCACCCATGCAGACTGCCCGCTCACTCTTTGGGGCCACTGTCCATGATGGCCGCATTATTGTGGCAGCTGGGGTCACCGACACAGGGCTGACCAGTTCTGCCGAAGTGTACAGCATCACAGACAACAAGTACGAAAGCTTGTCTCTTCCACCAAGGACAACTGTGTGGCTTTGGGCTTCTGTCAGCCTCAG
>NW_012102754.1:276169-303934 GCF_000951045.1 Mandrillus leucophaeus | reverse complement strand
CATATAAGTTTGAGCCTTGCCAGTGGGGTGGGATTTGGAGACGTGAAGGGGAAGATGGTAATGTTTCCAGCCAAGGAACGATAAGCAAGGGATAGAACTGGGGCTTAGCCTGGTGAGCAGCATGCTCAGGGAGGCCTGACCAGCGAGAGAGGTGACAGACACTTGGTGCCAGGGTTAAGCTCACAGGCCTTACAGTTGCACTGGGGATGAGGGCAGCTTCACCAGCTACTAGCTCAGCAGTGTGGACACATTGTTTATTCTCTCTAGGCCTCTGTTTGTAAGTGGGGATACTATTCTTCCTGCATAATAAGGTCGTTGGAAAGTTAAATGATGCTTATAAAGTGCTCATCAGCACAGTGCTCAGCCCTCAGAAAACTTTCCAAAAAGATGAGCCCCTAGTATTCATATCTTTATTACAAGGCTGTGGAGGTGAACAAGGCCATGGACTGTAGCTTTTACAGGGCGAAAGGCAGGACTGTATTTGGAAGTTTCCTAAACAGTGGGATGGGGTGGAGAGCAGGGGGCAGGCAGGCCTCAGTTGGGAGCCGTTCAGCCTGGGAAAGCAAGGCCATAGCTGGACCTCCTTGCAGAGCTCCCCATCATTTCTGTGCTGTGGTGCCCTACCGCCTGCTATAACGGTGGTTGCCAGGAGCCTGCCTGGGCGGGGGGGACACTCATCTGCTCTCAGCCTGATGGCAGGAGGGGCACTGTCTCTCAGGGCGCCTCCGGGCTGCATTGGCCCTACCTGGGTTCCCGACCTCCTCTGCGATCTGGGGCAGCGGGACTGAGTGGGGCTGGGCTGGGGCTGGGGGAGTAGGGGGCAGTTGCTAACTGGACACCTGGCCTGCAGTTTGACCACCTGGACTCAGAGTGGCTGGGGATGCCACCACTGCCCTCACCCCGCTGCCTCTTTGGCCTGGGAGAGGCTCTCAACTCCATCTACGTGGTCGGTGGCAGAGAGATCAAGGACGGCGAGCGCTGCCTGGACTCGGTCATGTGCTACGACAGGCTGTGAGCGTGGCTGGGGTGGGGCTGAGCACCCTGGGGGTGGGTGGGGCATGGAGGCCGAAGCTGGTCTAGGGCCTGGGGTGGGATTTGGAGCTAGAGCCTTGGGCTCAGAGTGGAGGTGGGCTTGGGTAAGGGCAGGGAGGTTGGAGGGCAGGGTGGGAGCAAAGAACTGAGAGGCCTGGGAAGTTCCAGCAATGGATCTGATGCATCTCGAATATGTGTTAGGCGGATGGGTGCATGGGTGCAGAGATAGGGACTGAGCCGAGCCTGGGTGGGTGCCCACCCCAACCCCCACCCCCACTCCCATCTCCTCCAGGTCATTCAAATGGGGTGAATCGGACCCGCTGCCTTACGCGGTGTATGGCCACACAGTGCTCTCTCACATGGACCTTGTCTACGTTATTGGCGGCAAAGGCAGTGACAGGTGAGATTGGGCCTGGAGCGAATCTGTGGAGCATAGGTAGAATCTCCCAGAGGCTGTCAGCAGTTTGTCCTGGCTGCCCTGGCAGGCGATTGTAGGGAGGCATGGCTGGGCTCCTGCTTCTCTCCACCGTTCCCACCCTCCACCCCACAGGAAGTGCCTGAACAAGATGTGCGTCTATGACCCCAAGAAGTTCGAGTGGAAGGAGCTGGCACCCATGCAGACTGCCCGCTCACTCTTTGGGGCCACTGTCCATGATGGCCGCATTATTGTGGCAGCTGGGGTCACCGACACAGGGCTGACCAGTTCTGCCGAAGTGTACAGCATCACAGACAACAAGTACGAAAGCTTGTCTCTTCCACCAAGGACAACTGTGTGGCTTTGGGCTTCTGTCAGCCTCAGTAGGAGCCGCAGTCCCTGTCTTGGGTCTCCAGTGTTGAGCTGGGACATCAGCATAGAAACAGACCTTCTCCCCTGATCAGCAGTGAGCAGAGGGCTGGGGGAGGGGATGCCAGGTTGCTCATTCAGGGACTCAAAACAGGCAATGGCTTGGTGCAAGGGATGTAGCAGTGAACAAGACAGAAGCTGCCCTGCCTGGGACACCAGAAAAGAGAAAACTGAACTGAGAGATAGTTGTACTCAACTGGCAAAAACGGTGAGGGTGGTGGGAGGAGGTTGTCCCAGACCAAGGAAATGTGGTGCGGTGGCAGTTAGGAGAAAAAATGCAAGGCCCACAGGAGGGAAGGCATTGCTCCGGCTGGGTGGAGGCGGGTGGGTCATGGAGATGGGATGGCGGTGCTGGGGCTGGAGCGGGGGCCAGCAGGAGAGGGACTGTATCTCATCTGTGTTCTACTAAAGTACTTCATGGCAGCTGATATAGAGAGCAGATTAGGGATTTCCCAGGGGACAGGAAGGTCAGGGGTGATGAAGGCCTGGACCTGGGGGCACAGCAGGGATGAGGCTGAGGGGATGCATTGGACAAAGACAGGCCAGGGCTTCTTACACTGTGATGGGCATGCGAATCTCCCGGGGATCATGTTAAAGTGCAGATTCTGATTCTCGGTATGCGGAGGGCTGAGAGCCTGTAAGTCTGCATTTCTAACACCCCCAGGAGCTGCTGATGCTGCTGGGCTGTGAACCACATTTTGAGTAGCAAGAGTCTAGGAGGTGGAAGAAACAGGGCTTAGCTATTGATTGGATGTGGGGGTGAGGGGGGAGAAGTACACGCTTCTGAGTGAGGGTGGGAGGCCACTTACTGGATAATCATTGGGATTGGGTAGGGAAAGTGAGGGTCCAGTTAGGACATGTGGACTTGAAGTGCCTGGGGGTGTCCAAAAGGAACCCACCTGGGAGAGAGAGGGCTGAGCTGGAGGGAGAGATCTGGGGGTCAATAGCACATGGAGGGGCCAAGCTCCCTCAGGAGAGAGGGTGTAAATGGGAGGAGCTGAGGTCCAAGCCCTGATGGTGGGGGCAGCTGCGTTATCCAGGAAGGAGGCCACGAAGGTGAGGCCGGAGAGATAGGAGGTGAGGAAAGTCACGTCAGCAGGGCTGTGTGCTGTAGGACCTCAGTGCGTGTGCAGTGGCTGGGGACCTCAGGGAGGGCAGTTTTGGAGGATGGGACTAAGGCCCAAGGCAGGAGCCAGAGCAGTGAAGATACATTGAGAACAACTGGGCTGTGAAAGGAGAAGGACGGAGCAGGTGTGCAAGGGGGGCGGGGCTGCCGCTGAGGGGCAAGAGGACTGCATCCAGGGCAAGGCTGGGGGCCTGCTAGGGACTGGGGTCATGAGTTGGAGAGTGGGGTTAGTTCAGGAGAGGGGGAGGGGCAGTGGGGAGATCCATGGTGGGCTTTGCTGGACAGGTTGGATAGAATGGCAAGAGGACAAGGAAAGGAAAGGGGAGGAGCAAGAGAATGGGGAAGGAAGGGAAGACCAGAGGGACAGGAAGGGGAACAGGGTTGGGGGCATGGGTGCTTGGGACTTGGAAAGGGTTGCAGTTGGAGCTGTGGGTGCTGTGTGGCAGGGACAGTCACTGGGTTTGCCGAGGCACCCCAATGATGCACCTTCTCACACAACCCCAGGTGGGCACCCTTCGAAGCCTTCCCACAGGAGCGTAGCTCACTCAGCCTGGTCAGCCTGGTGGGTACCCTCTATGCCATCGGTGGCTTTGCCACACTGGAGACTGAGTCTGGAGAGCTGGTTCCCACAGAGCTCAATGACATCTGGAGGTGAGTCCGGCCCCAGGGAGGCCAGGGGGCATCATGAGCAAGGCTGACACTCCATAGCACCATGGTGGGGTACCAAGGCACTGGGCAAGCTCCTCTGGGGGCAAAGCGGATCCCTCTTCTAGGGAGTCCTGTAGGGAGGAACAGCCCATATATCCTGCTCGGCTGTTTCTCGCCAGTTTGTTGGGAAAGTCTGGGCTTGCACAGATGGCACCGTGCCCCACTGTGGAGCAGCAACAATGTTGCAGACGGGAGCAGACCCAAGCTTAGGTCACAGACCCACAGAAACAGGGCCCAAGTAGCAGCCGGATTTCCTCTCTCCTGCCTTCCAGGTGCTTGGTGTGGAAGGAGGGCTGCCACTAGGACTGGGAAGCAGCTGGAGCCCTGGCCTTTCAGAACCATTGCTCTCTATGGCTGGTCCTTTGTGGGGGTGGGGGAAGGAAGCTTTAGCCCCTGGGGCATCTCCTTCCTGAATCTGCAGCCATCCCCACTGCTGCAGGCAGCCCCTGGGGAGCAGTGCTGCCGGAGGGTGGGACTTGAGACTTAGTAGAAATACAGCATGGAAGTTCTCAAGGAGAGAACATTGATGGGATGGTGTGGGGAGTGTAGACTTTCTTGGAGGGGAACTTTGAGGAATATGGAAACACCCCTTGAGAAGTGATCTTTCCTGGGGAGGAAGACCCTTCCTGGAGTGTGGGGCGGGTGTTCCTTGAGTTGGATCTTGTGGAGGTCTCCTTTCCCAGAGCCTGGGGATTTTCAGGAACAGATCTCCCTAGAGATGGGCCGAGCGCGCTCAGCCACCCATCTCTGCTGTGTTCCACTCTGGACTCAGTTAACCGAGCTCCCCGTCCTTGTCCCCACTCTCTCTCACCCCCAGGTATAACGAGGAGGAGAAGAAGTGGGAGGGTGTCCTGCGGGAGATCGCCTACGCGGCAGGTGCCACCTTCCTACCAGTGCGGCTCAATGTGCTGCGCCTGACCAAGATGTGATCAGCTCAGGGAGACTGAACTAAGGACCCCTCCCATCCTGTGACACTCATTGGCCTGGCCTTGTGGGGGCTCCAGGGAAGAGGCTAGGCCAGAGCCTACCTGGATCCAATTATGGTGCCCCAGGGGCTGTGTTAGCCAAGGAAAGGGAAGTGCTGCTTAGTCCTGGACTTTTGGGCAAGGATGAGAAACTAGAGGCTTCTCCAGTGTTGCCATATCTCCCTAGGTTGTCTTGATCCATGAACCAGAACCACAGGGTGGTATCCCAGGCCATGTCCTGGCCCTGCCCCAGCTTGGCTGAGTGTGCTGGCAAAGTTCCCCACAGGACTCAGTCTTCCTGTCTGTCAGATGGGAGCATCCGCATCAAGTGCAGTGTACAGTGCAGACATGTCTCCTTCTTTAGGAAGAATAAAGCGCCGTCTGAGCAAGCAGCTCAGGGTCTGCATCAGTACTCCACCAGTCAGTGAGCAGGTGTTTCGAAGACTTGGGGCTTCAATGTTCCGCTGTTGGGCTGCCAAGGTCGATGGGCTCTGCCCTCCATCTGGTGTCCCCTCCTCCCTATGGGTGGGAACCCTCCCCTGCCTGAGGCCTAGAGCCTCCAGCTCTTCAGCCACCATGGAAGTGGAACCAGGGGACTGTGGGAAGAAGGGGCAGGGAGCAGCCAAGCTGTTGTAGAAAAGTCTTTTATTCTATCGGTCAGGCCCCATCTGGCCCAAGAATAGCTGAGCAGAGCCCGTCCCTCTACCCGCTCCCTCCTACTCCGGCTTCTCTTTGTCCTGCTTCTGCTCCTCCTCCAGTGCCAAGTTTCGCTCACGCTCCTTTACTAGCTGGACACCACAGTAGGTGACAAACAAGATGACCAGTGTGGTCTGGGGGAACCCTGTGTGGGGAGGGAGTCATAGATGCTTGGGAGCAGCACCGCATCCTCGGCGAGTTTTCTCTTCCCACCCCTCTCCCCGCTGGATGGGCCCTCCCTGCTGAGTCCCGGGGTGATGAGAGGGTAGGAGGCATTTTGGAAGGTCCCAGTCCTTGAGGCTGATGTCTGGCACCTTCTGCATCCCCACACCCTTGTCCCTTACCTGTGAGTAGCAGGCGTCGGGCAACCAGCTGTGTGAACTCGAGGCTGTTCAGACTCACAAGGTTGTACATGATGATGGCCCAGAAGTTCATGGCTCCAAACAGGGCCCGGACCCTGCGGGACATCTGCACTGACAGAGAGGCCTATTCCGTCCAGGAAAGCATGGGCAGCGGGACAAGAGGCCAAAGGAAAGAGGACGTGGTGGGTCAGCATCCTTACCCACATGGCCAGTCAGGTCTTAGGGCTATGTCTGGGTCTTGGGGAGCCCCAGGTCAGCTCTCCCTCCTTGTTAAACATGGGGAAACAGTTCCAGAGAGAGGGCAAGGCCTGACCAACATGGCAAGGCCCAGGTGCTCCATTCCCCATAGAAGGGAGGGATGGGCAGATTCCCACAGAGTGAGCCATTGCCCTGACAACCAGGAGGGTGGTGGTGAGAAAGTTCTGGTTTGGGGGCCAGGTGGTTGGACAACTCCAGAAAGCAGAAGTGCCCCCCTGCCCTCCATAACCCAGACAGTCCCAGCCCCAGGTCTTCCCTGCTCACCTCAATTCGTGCTAGGGGCCCCCACTCTGCCAGTTTTTGCACCCAAAGCTCAAAGTTGAGGCCAAAGCAGTTAAGGAATGACCACAGGTAGACAATGTCACAAGGCCCAAGCCACAGAGTGGTGATGGCAAATGTGGCCACTGTGGCCGCCAGCTCTGGGATCACAGCGGAATGCTCCCCACCAATGTGATCATACACATATCTGCAGGAAAAATGGGAGAAGGGCCACTGGGAGTATGGGAAAGGGCAGGGATGAGATGGGAGAGGACACACAACAGGCGACCTCCTCAACACTGTCACCCTGGGTGCATTCAACATTCCTGACCTCAGGTAGTGGTTCCTCCTCCAACCAACTTCAAATTGTGGCAGGCTCAGCCTGGGACATTATAGCTTCTCTAGCTCTGTTCATTTACTCCCCAAATGATCTCATCCAGACCCAAGATTCCAAGTCGTGTCTCTATGCCGATGACCCCTAAATCTGTGTCTTTAGGCCAGTCTCTCCTGATTTGTATATCCAATTGCTACTAGCCATGTCACTTGATTGACAGATTCCCCTATCCCTGCTCAAACCCTGCTCCGTCCTTATCTCAGTGAATGGCACCACCATCCATTCAGTTGCTCAGGGTATAAGCCTTGGTGCCTTCTTGGATTCTCAATTTGCCTCATCACCAACATCCAAGCAAGCCAGCAAATTCTGTTGACTCCTCTCAGTCCTGACCACTGCTCACCTCCTCTACAACCACCACCCTAGTCAAGATGATCTCTCTTTTCACATAAATTATTGCAAGAGCCTCTTAAGTGGTCTTCTCGTTTCTGCTTTTGCCCCCACAGTTCATTCTACACACAGCAGCCAGAGGTATCTTTTGAGAGTGTAGCTCAGGTCACATCACTCCCATGATTAACCCCTCTGAATAGCTCCCCATTACAACTGGAATAAACTCAGTCTCTTTACTCTGGCTAGAAGATCCCAAGTGGTCTGGTTTCTGTTCCCTCCCTGATCTCATCAGTCACCATGCTCCCCCTGCTCACTATGCTGGCCTCATTGGCCTTTCTGACCTTCACACCCACACAGTTGGTTTGTGTCTCAAGGTCTTTGCCCTTGTTGTACCCTGTACCTGGTATTCTCTGCTCCACATCTCCTTATCACTCAAATCTCAATTCAAATATCATCTCCTCAGAGAAGCCCACCCAGACCCCAACTAAAGAAGCCTCTACCGTGTTGCCAACTTCTATCCCATTGCACATTTTATTTTCTTCATAACACTTACCACTCTCCAAAATTATCTTAGTTATGTCTGTTTACCTGTTTGTGGTCTGTTTCACCCCACTAGACTGTAAGCTCCATGAGGTCAGGGTCTTTGCCATGTTCACTGCTGTATCCCCAGTGCCTAGAACAGGCCTGGCATGCAGCAGGTGCTCAGTAAATATTTGTTAAATAAATTCAGTGGAAGACCCATGAATAACCAGCCTTTCCATTCCTCGACCTCCTCATTTCCAATGGCTTTTTTCTCCACTCCACCTCAGCCACCCACACTCATGGCCATGCCCCAACTTTGTCACCACTTGAAAGTTCACTCCTTTCTAATTCCCACTCTTTGCCCAGCCCCTCTTGACCTCCTGGCCCCCTAGCTTCCGTTCTTCAATCCCATTGATCTTGTGACCCTCCCATCTTCACCACCGTCCTTAGCAGGCTTATATCCAATGAGTCACCACTATAAATAATCTAAAAACCCTTATTCCTGACTTCTTCCTTCTCACCCATCTGTGAGAGCCCAATCCCCTATTTTCTCCTCAGCTACATCCAGGCAGCTAAGCCCCATGGGGGAAATCTCACATCTTCACATGCTGGAGTTCATAAGCCCGCCACCTCCAATACAACCTGGGTGCTCAGTGCCAAGGTTTCTCTGGTTAGCTGCTTCTCCCATGCTCTGCAAGGGCCACTGTGTCCTTATCTCCCCACAAGTATGAGTGGACAGATAGTATGAGTGGGGGGATCCAGGCTGGGTTGCGAGGGTAGGCATGTATGTTGCCTCTCTCCATGTCCCCAGTCCTGGCTTTCTCAGCTGATGGTCGTGCCTTCTGCTTCCTGGAGAAGGCTGAAGCCTTCAGGTGGAATCCCTTATGTGTCTACACTAACCTGCCTTCATCTGCATCTACACTGGCTTCTCTTCCTCCTCCTCCCACTAAAGCCAGGCCTCTGCCTGGAACTAGACACCATCACCTCCTTCCTCCTCAGGGACCTCATTCCTGAGGTGATTAAATCAATCACCCCTATATCCTGCATCACCAGCTTCTCTGTTGAATAATTCTTCTTAGCATGTCCCATTCTCTCCTATATTTAACACATCCTTCGTCTCCCTCAGCCACCCCTGTCTTCCCCCTGCAGTCCCAGGCTTTTCCAGGAGTCATTACACACTCCTCTACTCCTCAGTTGACTTTCCCTCCTTACCTGCCCCTGCCTTGCCAGTGAAAGGCTGAAAACCTCCATGTCACCAGCACTAATCTTTGGTCTCCAGCTTCTTTGAGGCTCAGTGGCATCTGACCCAGCTGCCCCCACCATGCCTGGATGGTCTTCCCTTGGCTTTCAGAGTGGCCCATGACTCTGATTCTTCTCCTGCCCCTCCAACCATTCTTTCCAGTCCTTTCCACTGGCTCTTCCTTTTCCTTCCAAGCAGAGCTCTTGCAAGCCAAATCTCAGCCATCCCCATCTCTCCTCTTCTCACGCCACTCCCTCTCCTGAGGACTTACCCACTCCCAAAGCCTAAAAACCACCTGCCTATACTCAGGACGCTCTGAGTTCCATCAGTCCTCCAGACTCTCAGAACCCCAGACCCTCAGACCCAACCACCTCCCTGAACCTCCACAAGGATATCTCTTAGATTGCAACTAGACATTTCTTAAACTGAAGCCCTCTCTGGAAACTACCCTCTATCTTCCCAGGCTGCACATAGGAATTTCAGCGTCATCTCCCTCTCCTTCCCGACACCCACACTTCATGGCTACATCCTATCCAGGCCGCTGTCTGTGTGACCCTCCTCCCACCACCTCTCTGCACTTCTGGGGCCCTCACTCAAGTCCTAACTTCTATATCTTTCACCTAGACCTCTGCCAAGACCTCCTCACTGCCCTCTTTGCTTCCCCTGTCCCGGGGTGATCTTTTAAAATGTGGACCCATCTTGGCACTGCCCTGCTCAGACACCTGGCAAGATGGCTGTGACCACCCCCACCCCACCCCTACTCACTTGCAAAGCCAGTCATTGATGCCACGGTCAAAGTGCCTGTAAAAGAAAAGCAGAGAGCCATGTGCCCATCAGGTGCAGCGCTCCCTGGGCATGGGGGAAGAGGCTAGGGGAAGATGTGGTTTGAGGGGGTGAACCTCCCCCACCCTGGCCCGGCACTCACGTTTCTGCGAAGACGTAGAGTGCAGTGATGCACTTGGGAGGCTGAGGTGGGTCCAGGTGGTCGAGGCACGCCACAGTGTTGACAACGCCAAAGAGGACAGCCGCCTTCACCCAGTCATACACCAGGTTTGAATAGGCTAGGCCAGCTGGGGACAGGGCACCATCACTGCCTGGGGTTCATCGCCTGGGGCCTGCCCCCATGGAAACCCTGTCCCACCATTTCCTTGTGGAGACACCAGGCTCTGCCTGCCCCACGGAGAACCCCCATATTGTGGAAATCAGCCATGCCTGGTGGGCTCTGTGGGATACTGCTCTGGCCCTACAGGATGAAGCTAATGCCAAGACCCATGCATTAGAAAGAATAAGCCCCTGCTCCCATGCCCTTAGGTGCTGTGCCCTGCGGACCTCAGCTTCCCCGACTGTGGCACCGTGGGGGTGCAGAGGGTCTGTTTTCCTGGGGTGGCAGCCCTGCCCCCATCTCTCTTCTGAGGACCCACCGAGGGCACTGTCTGGGAGGCGGTTGGCGAACTTGAGGTCACTGGGGATGGTGAGGATGTAGAAGAAGTGAAAGAAGATATCGACGGCCATGATGGCCACCACGCTCAGGCCTGCCTGGGCTCGGATGTGCCACAGCTCACCCTCGCGTCTCACTGGCTCCACCTGGTTCACCTGAGGGGATGCGAAGGGTCTGAGGGAAGAGGCAAGCCCTGCCCAGGGCGCCCTGTCTGAGGGGGGTTCACCAACTACTTGGGGCAGGAGGAGACATGGCTTTATCCAGGAGTCCTGCCTAAGGGTGGAGACACAGGTCACCCTGGAGTCTGAGGAGGCTTCACAGCCAGTCACAGGAGACCCAGTTCTGTCCTGGGAGCCCCATTTGTGAGGGAGGAGAACATTCATGGCCTGGGAGTCCTGTCTGAGAAAAGAGACATATCTCCACCCTGGGGTCCCTGCTGGAGGGGAAAGGTGGCCCCATCCTGGGGTCTGAGGAGGAAGGGGAGACATGGCTTCATCCTGGAATCATGCCTGAGGATGGGGATACAGCCTGCTTCGGGAATTCTATCTGAGATGGAAACCCCAATCTGAAAAGGGAGATTCAGCCCTGTTCTAGAAGCCCACAGGGTGTCCCCTCACCTGGGCATGGAAGCGATCAAAGGTCATGATGGGCCCGAAGAAGAAGAAGGGCAGATAGAAGTTGTACTTGAGCAGGTCAGCTAGGGAGTAGTGGCGGTCAGGGTGGGCACAGCTCTCCAGTGCAAAGCTGGTGCAGCGCAGCACTGTGAAGCTGCTGCCCCCATGAAACAGCACCTCTTGAAGATCAAAAGTGCCCGTTACAAATCCGCTCTGGAGGGGGAAAGAGCAGGCCACCAGCTCACTAGGGTGCCTCCTGTCTCTGGAAAACCTACTCCCCACTCCCTAGCTTCCTATAGGGGCTCAGCCTGGTCCTGTCCCTTCCTCTTTTCCAGAGCAGTTAACTTTGGCCACTGCTCTGTCCCAGCAATTCGAGGAGCAGGGGATGAGCTGGCAGTTCCTCCTGTGATGCAGGTGGTGACCGTGTGGCCAGGGCATACCCAAAGGCTTGAAGACAGCTGGAAATGTGAAGGGAATACTTGGGGATACTTGGGGTACAAGGACTTTGGATGAAGTGAGAGGTTTGGGATCTTATCCCTACACCCTCTACCCTTGCACCAGTTCACACCTGCCAAGAGATTAGGGGGTCCATCTTGAAGGAGGCCAGGCTGGCCAAGCCAAGGCCAAGACAGAGCCAGGGCTGGCCCAAGAGTGAGGCCACATAGAGCCCCACACAGTGACCAAGCAGCAGCAGGAGGTACCAAGGGCCCATCGTGCCCATCACAGCCAGGGCCCCGTATGCAGCATACATCCAGGAGCGGAGCTGTGGACAGGGAGAAGGCTTCAGTTTTGCCATACAAATGGGGGTGTGACCCCAGGAGGGGGTTCCCACAACCCTTGTGGTGAAAGAGGAGCTGGCAGGGGGAAGCTGGGTGGCCCAGGTCCAGCTCACCTGTGGGGCAACCATTGTGCAGAGTTTAGCAAACAGCACATGTCCGGAGAGGGCGAAGATGATGACGTTGCGAAAGGAGGTGAACCACATCACCCACTCGAAGTCAGCCACATCCTGGGGCAGTCCGGAGCAGGAGGAGGTGGGGCAGGTGAGGGTGGGAGAGGGGGCAGGACGAGCTGGAACCTAGACTGGTCAGAGCCCCAGCACCTTCCCAGCCTTCATGTTCTTCTTTTATTATTATCATTTTAAAATTTAATAATTATTATTTTTTACCACTAGCCAAACCCAATGTGTCCTCTTTACACAAACACAAGTGCCTGCAGGTCTCCACACTCCTCTCTGAAGGAAGTACTCAGGCAGGAGGGTAGAGAGGAGTGAAGGGCACCATAGGGGCTGCTGGGTCCCTCGAAGCTCGCCCTCTCCTCCGCACGTTGCCTGCCATTCCCCCTTTACTGCTTTGTTTCTGGGAAGGGAGGTGCTGGAGGCTCCGCTGAAGCACACTCCGCTAATGTGACCCATTTCCCAAGTGAGCAGGGCCCGGGCAAACTTGATGTCCCGGAAGGATACAGGAGGAGCCAGTGGAGAAGCTGAAGGCACTGAAGCTCAAGCCAGAGGCTCCCGAGCTGTGAGAAGCTCTCTGTTACTTGACAACATCTGGAACAGCGGAGAGGGGAGAAGGGTTCGGGATGGGAGGGACCCTTGGGTGTGGGGGGACCTACCATCTTCCGGCCAATGTACTCCCAGCCAGGTCGCACAGACTCCCGGAAGGCCTTCCTGTGGGCCCCATCTGAGAACAGAGTGTGGCCTCAGGGAGAGGGGCCTTCACATCCCCTGCCCCTCCTTCCCCCGTGGACAAGGCTGCCCCCATCCTGGGGAGCGAGGGCGTCAGGAGCGGGGCGCAGGCCTGTGTGTGTGCGGTGTGTGTGTGTGTGTATGTGTGTGACTCTGTGTCCATTTCTCTGTCAGTTTCTCTGCATCTCTGTGTTCCTGTGACTGAACCTGACTCCACCAGCCTCCAGTGTCTATCTGAGATGGGAGCCCCAGGCTGAAAAGGGGGATCCAGCCTTGTTCTAGAAGGAATACCCTGGGTCTGGAGCCTGTAAGTTTCTGGCTTTGCTGGTTGGAACCCTGAAGCCCCCAGGGGAAGAAGGGTCCTGTCCACTTGCCCCGAGGCACAGCCATTACCTTGTGAAGCCTCAAGGAGGCCCCGGCCAGCATAGGCCAGGGCCCCACTCAGCACCAGAGAGTAGAGGCCCAGCTCAGCCGTCGGCAATGCTGTCTTGATGCCCATAGCCTGGACAGGGCTGGGGAGACAGGTTGGGTGAGGGAATTACAGTCTCCAGCCCAGCTTAGCCCCACCTCATGGTCCTGCCACCCCAGTGGGGACCCCACTCTGAAGAGAGATTGTCCCACCAGCCCCTTGGGGACCTTGTACCATCACTCTGCCCACCCCTGTGCCCCCCACTGCTCACAGGCCACCGAACACCAGTGCCCCATCCCAGCTGCTGCTCTTCTCCCCACCCACCCATCAAGGCTCTTGCTGTCAGAGCCCTCACTCGCAGCCTGCCTCCCTCACCTTCATTTACATCTTCATACCTTCCAGACACACCGGCCCCACCCTCTGTTAAAACCGCTCCTGCCAAGGCCCCCATGACCTTCGTTCGGAGAAACCCCACCTTTATCACTACAGTCAGGTTTCTGCCTGCAGGGTCCCTACCCTGATCAACAAGTCTCCCTCAGCTCCTCACAAAGCCCTAGCCTCTCTAAGACCCTTTCTCTGACTCCCACTCCCCTCCCTGAGATCCCATGACCAACCCAGGTGCTGCCCCTAGAGCCAAGCCTCCATCCCTCGCATTAAGCCTCCAGCCTATCACTGACCTCCATTCCCCCAACATGTCCCCAAGCTCCAGCCTGCCACACCCCAGTCCCTGCCTGTGTCTGTAACCACACTGCCCCACTCTCTCAGTGCTCTGTGTATTCAGGCCCTGGGCACCGGCTGGAGGCTGTGCTATTTGAGGAGGTGCCCTGGAGTAGCGGATGTGGGGCCAGGCAGGGCCAGGGAGGGCACTGGCTGCTGTCCAAGGTACTGACCAGAATCAGGCCCTGGTTGAGTCTTACCACTCCCTCCAGTGGGGGCCTAGCTTGACCCCTGGAGAACTGCTGGGCCGTCCTGCAGCTCAGTTAGCATCTTTGCCCTTCCTACTCTGCTTCAGCCTGGCCCAGGGGCTTCCCAAGGACCCCATGGGTACAGACATAGGGTCCAAATTAAAGGGAGGAACATGTCCAGGCACCCCTTGGGCTGATAGGGCAAAGAGGTGGCTGATGTGGCCCTTTCACCCACCCTTGATCCTCCCCCAAATCTTCATCCCCAGCCCTGCAGCCATCTCCCCTGCCAACCCCCACCCCCGCCCGCAGTCTCCTCGTACAGATGGAGGGGTCATGGGCCAGATAGGAGCAGGGACCTCTCAAGGTCACACAGCAGACCTGGGACAGACTTCTGCCTGCCTCCCCTCAGGATCGGGTTTCTCAGTGACACCCTCTGGAATCTGGGGTAAGAGAAGACCACCACTGCCTCTCCCCACAGCAGAGGCTGCCAGCCTGATGGCTGTGCTGCCGGCCTGAGGGTGGAGGCACCTCCTCATCAGCTGGGTGGGGGTGGAGAGGCCCTGGGGATCAGGTTAATGGAGCAGGAGCTTGAAACCGGAGCACGGTGAAGAGCCCGCGAAATAGCTTTGTCAGCTGCCTCCCACTCGCCACTTTCCAATTTTAGCTCCCCATGGCCGGTGCGGGGTGTCCCCAGAGAGGCCTCTGCAAGGAGCTGGCCCCCAGCCTGAGGCCTCTCCTGTAGACCCCCGGACTAGGACTGGCCTGTGGACACAGGGGCATCCCTTTTCCCCTGGTCCTGCCTGCCCCAGATGCCCCTGGGGTAAAGCCCCTTTTGTGGCCCGTGATTTGGGATGAGGGCCTGGGGTGTGCCCCACAAGTCTCAAGAGCCCCAGAGTAGCTGCATCCCCAGCTGGCACTGACCTTGAGGAGGCCGCAAGGGACCCTGGCACACTGCCCACCTCAGGCTCTGGGGTCCTGCGTCCAACTGTCCGTCCGTCCGACCGGCTGAGCTCTGGGGCTACGGTGGGGTGTGTCCAGCCCTGGGGTCCCCACCCCCTCGAGGTTATGAGCGGTGAGTGGTGACAGCGGGAGGAGGAGGGGGAGGAGGAGGTGGCCTTCCTGGAGCGGAGCTGAGCAGAGTGGAGCAGAGCCGAGTGCTGCAGAGCTGCTGGCCACAGGGAGCCGCAGGGAGGATCCTTGAAGGGGGGCGGGTGCTGGGGGGGCAGGGTGTCCAGTAGCATAGGCTCAGACAGGAACACCTGGGCCTCTCTTCAGCCTGCCTCCCCTGGCTCCTAGAGAGCCTGTGCCTCTCTCTCTCACTGCTACCCAGGACTTCCCTCTTCCAGGAAGTTTCCTGGTGGCCCCATCAGCCTCTCCAGGCTTGTAAGCCCTACCCCCACCACAGCCACACACATTCACAACATGCACACACTTTCACACTTGGACTCCAGGGACTCCAGCTCCTACCTTTACATATGACCTCCTAAGGGCTATCCCAGGGCAGACTCATCTCACCCCCTGACCTGGTCCTTTTCATTATGCCATGAGTCCTGGTTGGTCATGCATCAGTGCATCAGGGAGGGCTGACTTGCCTGATGGGACTGGAACTAGCATGGAACATGTGGCTGAGAGGGGTCCCCATAAGCCAGCTCTGTCCCATAGGGAGGGTCCCGACTGGAGGGGTGCTAGCAGGGTCACTTGGCAAGGCTTATGGGTACTTGGAATGGCTGGTATCCTCTCGATGGCAGAGTGGAGGCAGACAGGAAGACAGGTGTATTCCTAACCAACTAGGGGTCCTGGTAGGACAGGGCCCTCATTCTGGAAGGGAGCATCCAAGGTCTCAGCCCTGGATACCTGAGGGAAGGGGTATCCTGAAGGTGCCCCTGAGATTAAGAATCTCTGACAGTGCCCCCCTCAGATGAGGCCAAGTCTGTGCTATTTATGGAGGCCTGTTTACGTGTGTGCTTGTGGGGAGGCTCTAGGGGGTAGAAGGAGTTTTGTGACTGATCAGTCACAGGACAGCTTCTGGAGCCCCTACTGATCCTGTGACCCCAGCTTCAGGCTCAGCTGAGGAGGCAGGAGGGAGGTGCTGCTCCCCACCCACTAGGGCCCAGGAAGGGGAGAGATTGCACTTAGGCAGTGAGCTGCCTCCTGAGCATGCAGACATGCTGGCCTGGAGGACAGAAAGGAGACCCCCAACATACACACTCCACACAGGATGCAGAGGCCCGTGTCTGTGGTCCCGGACCCTGAGAAGCATGAATGGTGACTAGTGCACAGTGTGGGTGCTGGGTTAGGGCTGTGGTGGGTAATGGGCACTAGAGAGGCCAGCATCAGGGAGGAAAGGATACCTGAGCCAGACTTCAGGGTTAAGGAGGGCTTCCTTGGGAGGCGGGGGGTCAATGGTTGTTAGGAGTAAGTTAATCATAGTAGCCAGGACGTACATGGATTAACCTTTTAATTTCACCACAGCCCATAGGGAAGATGTTGCCATTGTCCGCAGTTGGGAGAAGAAGAACCTGGCACATGAGGAAGCCAAGTAATTGGACCAGCCCTGTAAGCTCCTGGCACTGACTGCCCTGCAGGGGCGACAACACCGTGCACCCACAGTGGGGCCCTCACGAGGCTCAAAGAAAATGGCTCAAGGGAGCAGACACGGTGGTTTGACCCCAGAGTTAAGAACACAGGTTCAGCCAATTTACTTGAGCCTGAGCTGGTGTGCCCCACTTCTTAGGGTCTCAGATCCTCAGTTGTAAAATGGGCATACCGCTGGCCCTGGCCCTCACCAGGGTGGCAGGGGCATCCGGTGACTCACTCCATGACAAGGGCCTTGCTCATAAACAGAGGCTATTAGAGAGCCACAGACACCCTGACCCCCAGAGGCCCAGAGAGGCTGGATTCACACTCAGCAGTGAGGCCTTCCCCGGGTGACCCACAACCAGCAGGGTCTGCAGGGAGTGTGGTGTGTGGAAATGGCAAGAGGGGTGGAGGGCTAGGGAAGTCCTGTGGATCTGTGACTGGACAGCCTGAGGCCAGTTCCACTGCGTCTGAGGCGGGTGGCGGGGGAGGGCACCTGGCGAGGCCAGCCCACACCACGGACAGGAAACTGACTGAGCTAAGACCAGCACTTGGCCCTGGGGCCGTCCCAAATGCCACAAGGGCAACTGGGAAAGATATGGCGGGGAGTGGGAACAATTCTCTCAAATCTGAGTCCCATTTCAATTTTTAAATTTTCTTTGGTTGTTTGTTGCTCAAAGTAAAAATGCGAGGAAAGTATCCTGTGTGTTTGCATGTATATGTGCAACTGTGTTTTCTATTAGTTGTGTGTAGAGTCTGCGTGTACGTTTTGTGTTGTAGGTTGTTCCTGGCATGTGTTTGCTGTGTATGTATATCCTGTGTATTGCTTGTGTGTGCACATGTATCGTACATATGTGTGTATATGTGTGTTGTGTGTGTGCAAGGCTCAGGGATATAAGAGAGACAGTGTATGTAAAGGCACACCTGTGGGGAGAAGGTGGGTAGGCAGACTTCTTTGTGCTTAGGGCTGGCTGTGGGCTGGCTGGGGGTGGGGAGGAGAAGCTTCTTCTGGCCCCTGGATGTGGGGGTCCAGAGGAGCACACCCACTGGAGGTCACCCTGCCCTGGGCTCCTGGGAGCAGGGGAGGGGCCCAGTGACAGTGTAGTGTGTTTAAGCCTGAGCCAGGCTGCAACCCTGCCCAGCTCAGCTGTGGTGCCCCAGAGGCCCCCATGGGGACAGTGGCCAAACTACATCCACAGCTCAGCCAGGCCTCACCTATCAGTGCTGGAACCTGAGCACCAAGACCCGCAGCACCTGCCTGGTGTGTGGCAGGGAAAGCCCTCACGTGAGGCAACTCCACCGCTTAACTCTTTACTTGCCCCTGCCCCTCAACCCGCCAGGGCACCTGCACTCTCCCCTCCAGCTGCCTCCTCGTGGCTCTGGCCGGGGCCCTTAGTGTCTTATCCAGCACACCTGTTGCCCACCTGCCTGAGGGATAGGGAGGTCATCCTCAGGGTGGGTGCCTAGGACAGACAGTGCTACCTAGGAGTGGCACTGACTCACCTGGACAGACCAGCTGCCTGGCTCTGTACCTGGCCCACCTGGGTTAGGTTTCTCAGGGTCCCTATCTTTGACCCCTTTGACAACCTCCTGCCCTTGAAAGTCCTTCTCCCAGGCTCTCCCCACCTTCCCTTTGCCCCTCCTTGCTCCTTTGCCTTAGGGAGATGTGAAGGACACAGGACTCCCTGACAGCCCCCTCTCCACCCAGATCTGATCAAGGAGGCTGGGAACTTGGGAACTGCCACAGGGATGGAGTGGGGATGGTGGGGGAAGCCCTGTGGTGCTGCAGCCCGGTCTTGCATCCTTCCTCACCCAGCTCCATCATGGCTTTTCCCACGCCTCTGATTGGACTGGAAACTCCCTGAAAGGAGGAAGAAAGTCAGATTCACCTGTAGGTCCCTCCCGGGCCTGGAGAGGCTGGCATGCTGTTGGCACTCACTGACTGCCTGATAGCAGACTGGCTGGATGGAATGGTGACCTGTGACCAGTCTGTCTCTCTCCTCAGCTGACCTGAGAGTTCCTGGAGGCCAGGGACTGTGTTTGCCTCACCTCGGCACCTCTGTGCCTGGGGTAGAGGAACTGCTCAACAAGTTCTGGTTGAATGAATAGAGGGAACACTAAGAGTGAATAATTATTGAGCACTTACTGTGTGCGAGCAGCTGCTGTAACCATTGGACACTTTTTATCTCAATGAACCCTGCAGAGGGTTCCAATGAGGGAATGGAGCAGACCTGATCATCAAGCTGGGCGTGGGGAGGTGCCTGGTGGCAGGTGCCAGAAGACATGACAGGGACTCCTGCACATGGCACCACAGCAATGCTGTCAAGGTTGCCTGTGGAATCTGAAAACTGAAACACTCGTCTTTATACCCAGAGTTGGCCAAAGCAAGACACTAGCAAATCAGTTCACCCAAAAATGTGCAAACAAGATATCCCGTGCCTGCCTGTCTGCAGTTTTTCTCTCCTCTCTCATATAACTCTTGTTGAAATCAATCTATAGATACAGGTTCCTCGTACAAAAATAAACAGAGAGCTAATAATTAGCAAAAAGTCTTTGGGTTATTCTTTGACATATATATTAGTAGCAGCCCCCTAATAGAGGATTCTATTATTGTCTGCATTTTATAGATGAGAATGTGGAGGATCAGAGAGGTTAAATAACTTGCCCAAGGCCACACAGCTGGTAAGTGGGGAGAGAAGTATGCCCCAGGCAGCCCCACCTGTCCAGACTCCATGACCTGATGCTCCTTCCTGTCTCAGGCCTAGCCGAGAAAGGGCAGCAGAACCACCCTGAAGTGGCTGGAGTGTGGGTGATGCCATCTCTGTACTTCCCTGAGGTGACCTTGAGGAAGGATGGCTGGTCCTATACCTGCTTCTCACTCCCTGGAACTGCGCTGAGGCCAGAGCCTGTACCCCACATACTCAGATCACCCTCTGGAGCTCCTCAGTACCTGCAGGAGAAGGTGCTGACTCGTTTCTGTTCAGACTGCATCTGGCCCGCCCCTCGCTGTCACACACTGTCCCGTCCCAGCACAGACCCTCTCTCTCCTGGCTCTCTGCCTGGTCATTTTCCTTCACAAGGAACCAGAGAAAAACTCTTCCTTCCCAGAGACCCTTAGGACCCCATCAGAATCACCAGTTCATCCTGGTGGCTTTTGCTCTAACTTGCTGTGGGATCTCTAGATCCGTGTGACCCCATGCAGGGTCAGGGGTTCCCTGAGGAGTGGGGGCCAGCTAGGGTCCCTCCATAGCCCCATCCCCAAGGAAGGGACTGAGAAGATAGGGTCCCAGGAGCCCCAGTGGCTTTTCCTGGGGAAGGGGGTGTTTTCACAGTATGTGCACCTGCATTTGTGCGTCACTGCACAAGCAACACACAAGTGGCTATGTCTTCACATGTGGGAATGTGTGACCACATTCACATGTGTGTGCTCATCTGCACCTGTGTGTCCATGAGTGTGCACACATGGAGGTGCCTGTGTGCACGAACAGCTGCATGCTCCTGAATTGAGGTATTTGTGTGTATCTGCATCTTTGTGTGGGGCTGTGGGTGCACGTGTGGCCAGAGTGTCTGGGGTTGGGGTGCATGGCTATGAGTGACCTTCCTTGGGACCACTCCTTCCTGTAGCTATAATTGCATAGTTACAGCTGAGAAAGGGCAACACTGTGACAGTCACGTAGAGGCCTGCGGATCTTAGGGTCCCTCTGCAGCAGCCCTTCCGGTTTACCATGGCGAGGGAGGTGCACCGTACCTTCGACTGGAGCCACTACCTCAAAACCCTTCTGCCCGAAGCTCCAGCCGAGCCCTACCTCGGCCCTCTGCCACCAGCATCCATCAGCTGCAGTCTTGGTGAGCAAACGAAGGTGCCTCTTGGAGTGGCTGCCTAGGGGTGGGGTTGTCCAGTGGTGAGTGAGTGCGCCTACCCTGGGTGATCTCTGAATGGCAAGACCCTGGTTTTGGGGTCAGGCAGACTGCAGTTAAATATTAGCTGAGCTTCTTTCTGTGAACCTCAATTTCTTCATCCATCAAACAGGACAACAATCCCCTGGGTTATTAGAGGACTGAATGGGGTCAGGTTGCCACAGTAGATGCTCACTCACTGGGAGCTGCAGTGATTATGAAAACACTTATTATTATTACAAGTCCAAGGGTCCGCACCTGAGGAAGTGTCCTGAGGAACGGGCTGACAAACTGGCTGAGAGCATAGTGCCCCAAGTCTGTGTTGGGTGTGGACGGGCTATAGATGGAGCTGGGATGGGGGTGAGGGGATAGGGTGGGGCTGAGTGGCATGGGGGATATGCCCAGTTAGGGTAACGAAGGGCTCTCCTGTGTGTGAAGCCATGAGGACATCCAGGGCTAGTACCTAGGACGAAGGCAATGAGCACCTGCCCGAGGGACTGCCCATTCACAGCCGGCTTGCCGCCCCAGAGCTCTCGCCTCTGCCAGTGAGCCACTGGGACTCCCCGCTGCTGTAACCCAGCCGGCTCAGGGTCTCCTGCAGTGTCCCACGAGGGCTTCTCTTCTGCCTTCCTGGCCTGAGACATTGGTTTTGGTCATCCTTAAGGAGCCTCTTCTGGTAGAAGTGGTTGAGCTGGCTGCCCTGGGCTGGCTTCCCGGAGCAGATGGAGTTCTCAGACAAAGTCTTGTCCTCTCAAGACCTGAGGCTGCCCACCCGGCCAGGCCGACACTGGGCTGTCATCCTATTGCTTATCTGTCTTCTGCTGCCGCAGGGCCTGCAGGAAGACGCTTTTCACCTGGCCCAGGATCTCATGGTACATCCGGAAGTCTTCCTCCTTTCCCCGCAGGGCACTGCCCAGGGCAGCCTTTAGCATTTCATTCTCCTCCACCTGGACGGCCAGCCTGGACCACAGGAGACAGCACTCAGTGTGGCTGGAGCTGCATGCAGGTGTGCGTGGGTGACAGAGGGCCCTGGGTGGCTGCCAACGTGGCTGCTCTTCAGGTTCAGGCTTCCCTCTGACCCATCCCCTCCTCTCACTGACTCTTGGGGATACTGTGGATTCCTCTCTATGGGCCTGGCTCCCTGCAGTGTAAGCTACCTCAAGGCCCCTTACAAACTGAGTTCTAATTTGTAGAGGTTCCCGTCTTTCCCTTCCCATGGCTGCATGGGATCTTAACAGGTTTAACTTAGTGAGCAACTGGGTTCAGTGATCCATGCTTGATAAAATTTATATTGGACTATGGGTCATTGGAGTTTGGGCTGGGCCCTCTGTCCTCTGAAGGCCAGTCCCTGAATTGCAGGCCTAGAACCCATGACCAAGCAGGACCAGCTTCTGGCCAAATGAGTCAAAAGTGCAAGGGGAGGGACACAGTCCCTCCGCCCATGGAGGCACCTCCACCCAGACAACCCTACCCTTTCAGGAAGGTGGGGCAGGGGAGCACCTGGTTGTCAGCTCTTCCATTTGGGATTCCACGGGCACATCGGAGAGCTGGGCAAAGGGTGGGTCCTTCTTCTCACTCCCGGTTGGGTTTTGCCTGGTGTTAGAGGTGGGCAGACCTGTGCGGCAGTAGCAACCACTTTCTGTGAGGAGGCCACAGCCCTGTGCTAGCACCCTGCTTCTCCTCCCCGCATTGCCCACTGCCTGCTCTTCCACATGGTGAAACGCTACACCGCCTTTGGGGTGCAGGACAACTCTGAGCTCTGCCTCCCTCCGAAGCCCTCCCTGATGCCTCCTCTGCATGCCTCTGCCCCTGGCTTTGGCCTCTGCTACAGCCCTGACTCTGCCCGCTCTGTATCAAGGTGGTTCCTCACCACCCTGTCTCCATCTCTATACTTTACAAGTTTCTGGTAATTTGTTTTCTTTTTTTCTTTTCGTTTCTTTTTTTCTTTTTCTTTTTTTTTTTTTTTTTTCTGAGACAGAGTCTTGCTCTGTTGCCAGGCTGGAGTGCAGTAGCAAAATTTCGGTTCACAGCAATCTGCGCCTCCCAGGTTCAAGTGATTCTTGTGTCTCAGCCTCCCGACTACCTGGGACAACAGGTGCCTGCCACCTGCCCAGCTAATTATTGTATTTTTTGCAGAGACAGGGTTTTGTCATGTTGGCCAGCCTGTCTCAAACTCTTGGCCTCAAGTGATCCGTCCACCTTGGCCTCCCAAAGTGCCAGGATTACAGGCGTAAACCACCATGCCCAGCCTGGTAATTTGTTTTCAAAAAGAGAAGGCAGCTGAGCCTGAGGTCTGGCCTGCAGGCTGAGCCCGAGTCTAGGTTGTCACTGTACCTGATGCCTTCATACCAGTGGTCCCCATCCAGGCCATCAGCTTCATACTAGGAAGCAGGGGATCCAGGGCACTGGAGTTGAGGGGTACAGAATGCTCACAAAAAGGAGACAAAGCGGCTGGGGGAGGCGGGTAGTCCCAGCACTCTGGGAGGCCAAGTGGGGGCAGATTGCCTGAGATCAGGAGTTTGAGACCAGTCTGGCCAACATGGTGAAACCCTGTCTCTACCACAAACACCAAAAAGTTAGCCGGGCATGGTGGCGTGCACCTCAAGACTAGTCTTGTGTAAACCTGTCTCGTTGCTGGGGAGGCGGCAGAGTGGCTCTGCCTTCTACAGGGGCTAGACTGAATATTCTTCAGGGCCTTTCCTGGCTCCAGGGGACACTGCTAAGCTGTCCTTGGCTTATTCCGACCATTGAGCACCTCCACATCCCCAACTAGGGCTGCCCTGGATAGGAAACTGCTTGTTCAGCCTGATGGGATTTTCTAAGCCCTGTGACACAGGGAATCAAAAACAGAGCCTCGGCCAGGTGCGGTGGCTCACGCCTGTAATCCCAGCACTTTGGGAGGTTGAGGGGGGCGGATTATTTGAGGTCAGGAGTTCAAGACCAGCCTGGCCAACATGGTGAAACACCATCACTACTAAAAATACCTAAATGAGCAGGGTGTGGTGGCGAACCCCTGTAATCCTAGCTACTTAGGAGGCTGAGGCAGGGGAATTGTTTGAACCAGGGAGGTGGAGGTTGCAGTGATCTGAGATCGCGCCACTGCATTCCAGCCTGAGGGACAGAGCAAGACTCTGTCTCAAAAAAAAAAAAAAAAAAAAAAAAAGAGACAAAGCTCAACTGGTGGTGAACTTGGGCAAAATCAAAATCACAGCATCAGAAAACCTTGGTGCTGAAAAGGCCCTCAGAGGTGGCGTGACCACAGTAAATCAGTTGGCATCAGCAGACCTGGCTTTCGCCCTCTGCTGAGAGGCCTCGGGCAAACAATCACCCTCTCTGAGCTGGTTTCCTTAGCTGAAAAAACGGGATAATCGTTTCTGCCTCTAGAGCCTTGGCAGCCTCAGTGAATTCTATTTGGCCCTCAAGGCCCTGTGTGATCGGACCACTCCAGCCTCCCTGTCTCCGGCTCTTCCTCCAAGCCACCAGCTAAGTTTCCATGCACCAACACTTGTTCTTCCCTCGGGGATCTGCAGGCCACATCCCCTCCCCGTTCCTCCATCTCTGCTCAGATGTCTAGCTCCCCGCAACTGGAGTGAGACTGCCACGGGGGACTGAATTGTAAATCCAGCCTCCTCGTTTTACAGATGGGCCAGGGGGAGGCGGGGAGGTGGCGCTCTGCTCACCAGAGGGGCAGGATTTTGCTCATGTTACAGGCCAGTAGGCAGCAGAGGCCACCTGGACATTTTCCCTCAGGCAGCTGCCCTCACTGTCCAGCACAGAACAAAGTGACTTGCCTGCTGTGGCTTAGCTCTCCCTGGTTGGAAGTCCTGCTGCCCTGCAGGGGGTAAGCCCCAGCCTGGAGAAGCCACACTCCTAGGGAACATATTCCCGAGAGTCTAGGAGGGTCAGCAAGGCTAAGCCCCAGGGACTCTTCCTTCTCAGCCTGGATTCGCAGAAGCTCCTGGCCCCGCTGGTGGAGGAAGAGAAAGCAGGTGGCCTCAACCCACTTTTTGTGCCCTACTTCTGGCATACCCTTCGGAAACATTCTGACCTCATCTGGGCTGAGCACTGAGACCAAGGGTCTGACCATCCTTGGCTGGGGAGGGGTTGGGGGGCTACTGGGATGTTGAGAGAGGGTGCAGTGGGGGCAGCAGCACCTCCACTCCAGAGCCTGGAGGGTGCTGGGATGGGTGGGATGGGAGGTCCAAGGGAGGCAGGCCCAGCCCCTCCGCACTGGAGACCCTTCCTCCCTGGGAGTCAGCCGTCCCAGAAGTGGCTTCTGGCTCTGGCATCCTCCAGCTTGCCCCAGCCCCACAAGATGCTGTTGCTGCTGGTCTGAACACTGCACCTTGAGAACCACTGTGTTAGAGTGATAGACCTTTCAGTTAAGGACAACATTTCCCAGCTTCCCTCTGCACCTGGCTATGCCCAACTGTCTGGGATCTGGCTGGTGGGATGAGAGCAGAAGTGACACATGCAACCGTAAAAGGTAAGGAGAAGTTTGTCTCCTTCCCTTCTCCCCTTCCTGCTGCTGATGGGAAAGCTCAGGCAGTCATTGTAGACCAGGAGATGGAAGCTGCATGTTGAGAACAGTGGAGCCACAAAATAGAGGGAGCTTGGGTCCCCAAACCTCTGGCGAGGCTACTTCCTGCTTATATCAACTTGACCGCTGCAGGAGGCAGAAAGGGACTCCTCCCCTGCTTCAGCCACTGCGGCTTGGGCTGCCCCAGTAGACCAGCTGTGCCTCATGATCACTTTTAATGAATTCAGCTCAGGATAGAGAGCTGAGGGCTGGGGGTGGGGGTCCAGAGGAGGTGGTGGCTGGGGGCATTCAGCACTGCCACCTCATGCTGAGGGCTTACAGGTGGGAAGGCCAAGGCCACATAAGCCAGTGGAGCTCTGGGGCTCCTGCTTCTGAACGGGAGGCCCAGGGAAAAGGACACCCCGCAGCGGGGGCAGGCAGAGCTCCACCCTGATGGAGGCTCTGCCTCCCACACGCTCACACACTCGCTGACGGGCTGAACAGTGCAGCTGCCTGGCTCCTCTGTTAGCAGCAACACTGCCCCACCCGCTGCACTGAGACTCCTGCCCTGGCCCCTACCAGTTTTCGTCCTGGGGGCTGCTCTCTGGGAGGCCGATGCCTTCCCTGGCTCCAGGCGTATCTTCTCCAGATGTTGCTCCAGCACCACGGTGCGGTGTCGCTCCTCCTGCAGCTTCCTCTCTGACTCCAGGAGCTTGCTGTTGCTCTCCTCCACCCTGGTGATTAGAGAGGAGGGGATGCCACATGACCTGGTAGGCAGAGGCAGCCCCCACCCCACTTGCTCAGGCCCTTAGAGAGATGGGCACATCTTACATTGGTGGTGATGGGACCTCTTCATTTTCATTGCAGTAACACAGGAACATGCATTTAAACACCATACGGTTCTCTCCAAGGTTAAAATTTAAAAATTATCAGCCCACTCCCAGCCCCATCATTCCCAATTCCTGCTCTCCAAAAGCAATCACTTATAAAACTTCTAGCTGTTTCTTTTAACATTTACTGCCATATTTCTACAGACGCTTATGTTGCTATTTTTTAAAGGTTTAAATATAATCTTTTGACTTCCTGTCATGGAAAATGAGAATTTAGTTTTATTTTAGTACTCTCCCCCTACCAAACAGAATCACCTCTACACATTTTTGGATGAATTGATATTAGGTGGTGTATCAGTTTTCTATCACAGCTATAAGAAATTACCATAAATTTAGCAGCTTAAAACAACACAAATTTATTATCTCACAGTTATGTAAGTCGGAAGTCTGGCAAGCTCAATGGGTTTCTCCGCTTCTGGTTTCACAAGCCAAAATCAAGGGGTTGGCTGACCTGGGCTCTTATCTGGAGGTTCCAGGGGAAAATCCACTTTCAGGCCCATTCAGAGTGCTGAGAGAATCCAGTTCCAGGTAGTTGAAGGACTGAGGTCCCTGTTCCCTGCAGGCTGTTGGTCAATTTCAGCTTCTAGGAGCTACCTTGCCCCCTCCATCTTTAAAGCCAGCTAGATACCCTTATCACGCTTTGAATCTCTACCCTCTCTGACTTCCTCCACAGCATCTCTCGGAATAATCCCAGATGGAGATATTTCTCTGCTTTTAAGGGCTCAAAAGATTAGATTGAGCCCACCAGATAATCCAGGATAATCTTCCCATTTTAGGGTCCATAACAATAATCATATCTGCACAATCTCTTTTTCATGTAACGTAAAGCACTCACAGGCATAACAGCAGGGAGCCAAGGGCATAGACACCAAAAGCCTGTCTACATTAGGACAATTAGTCAGAGCCGTGATGCACAGTGTCACATGTCCTTTCTCATTTAATTGTTTGCTTTTCTTGGAGTTAGTGATTATCTTAAGCTTATCGTTTTGTTTTCTACATGCCTGTTATAAAGGTTATTTCACATGAAGCACTTGTCTAATCTCACTGGAGCTTGAGCTTAGGTCCTTCCTGTGGCTAGGTGTGCCATTTCAGACTTCTATGATACTAAAGGTTCAGTGAGGAAGCTGGAACTCCCTGAGATCTAACCCAAGCCAAGAGTTACATGCACACCTGCAAATTAGAGCGGCAGCCTTGAAACTGGAGGAAGTGATCTTTCCACCTGGGTGAAGGGTCAAAAGGAACAGAATGGCAACAATTCTGAACAGTATACAACTACTAATAAAAAGCTGTATAGTAACACAGTACACAGCTACTAACACATATTTAAGCATATCCCTTGAGATTTTATTTGCAAAAGCAAAAACCCAAAACAACCTAAAGGCCCATCATCAGGGGACAAACAAATGGTAACATATTCATACTATAGAACGTGATAGAATATGATAGAACTGTGCTGCCCAACACAGCGACTGCCAGGTTCATGTCCACATGTAGCTATTACAATTAAAGTTCAGGGGCTGGGCGCGGGGGCCCACATCTGTAATCCCAGCACTCTGGGAGGCCGAGGTGGGTGGATCACCTGAGGTCAGAAGTTCGAGACCAGCCTGGCCAACATGGTGAAACCCCATCTCTACTAAAAAATTTTAAAAAATTAAAAAAAATTAGCTGGGTGTGGTGGCATGCTCCTGTAATCCCAGCTACTTTGGGAGGCTGAGGCAGGAGAATTGCTTGAACCAGGGAGGTGCCGGTTGCAGTGAGCTGAGATTGTGCCATTGTACTCCAACTGGGCAACAAGAGCGAAACTCTATCTAAAAAAAAAAAAAAAAAAATTAAAGTTCATACCATGCATGATGGCTCACTCCTGTGCTTTGGGAGGCAGAGGTGGGTGGATCACTTGAGCCCAGGAGTTCAAGACCAGTCTAGACAACATGGCAAAACCCCATCTCTGCAAAAAAGTACAAAAATAAGCCTGGCATGGTGGCACGTGCTTGTAGTCCCAGTTACTTGGAAGGCTGAGGTAGGAGGATCACTTGAGCCTGGGAGGCAGAGGTTGCAGTGAGCCAAGATCGCACCACTGTACTCTGGCCTGGGCAACAGAGT
>NW_012102754.1:268120-276018 GCF_000951045.1 Mandrillus leucophaeus | reverse complement strand
CATGGAAAAGAGGTTGTGGTGTCTCATGCATGTAGTCCCAGTTACTTGGAAGGCTGAGGTAGGAGGATCACTTGAGCCTGGGAGGCAGAGGTTGCAGTGAGCCAAGATCGCACCACTGTACTCTGGCCTGGGCAACAGAGTGAAGCTCTGTCTCGACACAAAGAAAAAAAAAATAAAGTTCATGAAAATTGTATAAAAATTCAGTTCCTCAGTCACACTAGTGATATTTCAGGTTCTTAAAAGCCACAAGTGGCTAATGGCAGCTGTATTGGTCAGTACAGATACTGAACAACTCCATCATCACAGAAAGCTCCACTGGTCAGTAGTGGAGTGTGTTAGTTATTGTGAGAGTGGGTTTCTGATGAAGGATAACTTTGTCCCCACTTCAAATCTCCCCGTGTCATTTCCCTTCTGCCTTCCACCACGGGATGCTGCAAGAAGGCCCTTGTCAGATGCTGGCACCTTGATAATGGGCTGTCCAGCCTCCAGAGCTGTGAGAAATACATTTATTTTCTTTATAAATTACTCAGTCTGTGGTATTCTGTTATAGAAACACAAAATGGACTAAGACACATCCTTAGACACAGCTGGGTAACATACCTGAACTCCAAGATAAGGAGAAAAATCTTATAACAACAGCACAGCTAACACTTTTTTTGAGTGCTTTCCACGTACTGACTACTGTGTTAAGGCACTGCATCAGCATTATTACGTTTAATTCTGTAAGTAACCAAGAGATGTACTAATATTACTTCAAGAAGACAGAAAATCTAAATTTGAAAAAAGGTTGTCAAAGATCTACCTCCAAAAAAACACAAAAAATCAGGTCAAGCCAGGTTCTCAAGAAAGTTTTATCTAACCTCCAAGGAACCAATCATTCTTGCTATTCTGACAATTCCACAATATAGAAAAAATAGATGGCTTCCTATAAGTTTATAAAAAACTTGATTTCACAGTTAATAATAGGGTAAATGTATTAGTACTGCTGCATAACAAGTTACCACAAATGGTGACATAAAACAACACAAATTTTCCAAAAAACATAAAGAGCTCCTACAACTCAACAACAGGACAAACAACCCAATTAAAAAGTAGGCAAAAGACTTGTGTTTCTCCAAAGAAAATATACAAATGGCCAATAAGCACACAAATAGATGCTTAACATCATTAGCCATTAGGTAAAAGCAAATCCAAATCACAAAGAGGTATTATTTCAAACCTACTAGGATGGCTATAATTGAAAGAAAGGAAAATAATAAGTGTTGGTGAGGGTGTAGAGAAGTTAGAACCCTTGTACACGGCTGGTGGGACCATAAAGTGGAAGAGTTTTGTGGAAAAGTTTGGTGGCTCCTCAAAAAGCTAACCATACGCCGGGCGCAGTGGCTCACGCCTGTAATCCAAGCACTTTGGGAGGCTGAGGCAGGCGGATCACGAAGTCAGGAGATCGAGACCATCCTGGCTAACACGGTGAAACCCCCGTCTCTACTAAAAATGCAAAAAATTAGCCGGGCGTGGCATCGGGCGCCTGTAGTCCCAGCTACTTGGGAGGCTAAGGCAGGAGAATGGCGTGAATCCGGGAGGCGGAGCTTGCAGTGAGCCGAGATCGCGCCACTGCACTCCAGCCTGGGCGACTGAAAAAAAAAAAAAAGGAAAAAAAAAAGCTAACCATAAAATTACCATATGATCAAACAATTCCACTTCTAGAATTGAAAACGAGGACTCAAACAGGTACTTGTACAGCAATGTTCTTGTAGCATTATTCACAATAGCCAAAAAGATGGAAACAATTCAAGTGTCCATCAACAGAAGAATGGATAGACAAAACATGGTATATACACACAATAAAATATTATTCAGCCATAAAAAGGAATGAAGTTCTGACATATGCTACCATATGAATGAACCTTGGAAACACTGTGCCAAGTGAAATAAGCCAGACACAAAAGGGTAAATATTGTATGACTTCACTTATACAAAATATCTAGACTAGGCAAATTCATGGAAAAGAGGTTGTGGTGTCTCATGCATGTAATCCCGGCACTTTGGGAGGCTGAGGCGGGTGGATCACCTGAGGTCAGGAGTTCAAGACCAGCCTGGCCAACATGGCAAAACCCCATCTCTTCCAAAAATACAAAAATTAGCTGGGCGTGGTGGTGGGCGCCTGGAGTCCTAGCTACTTGTGAGGCTGAGACAGGAGAATTGCTTGAATCCGGGAGGTGGAGCTTGCAGTGAGCCAAGATCACGCCGTTGCACTCTAGACGGGGTGACAGAGCGAGACTCTGTCTCAAAAAAAAAAGTAAAGAGGTTACTAGATGCTGGGCTTGCGGGGTGCGATATGAGGAGCTATTGCTTAATAGTAATAGAGTTTCTGTTTGTGGTTATGAAAAGTTTGGAAATAGTGATAATGGTTGCACAGTATTGTTAATGTAATTAATGCCACTGAATTGTACACTTTTAATGGTTAAAATGACAAATGTTTGGTGTATATAGTTTACCACAATTAAAACATACATACACCACACAGATTTATTATTTCACAGTTTCTGTAGGTTAGAAGTGCAAGGTTGGCTTAGCTAATTTGTCAGTGTCTTACGTTGCTGAAGTCAAGGTGTCAGAAGGAGTAGCTATCTGATCTGAGGCGTGGGATCATTTTCCAAGCTCAATTAGGTTGTTAGCAGAAGTTAGTCCCCTATATTTGTAGGACTGTGGTCTCCATTTTCTTGCTGGCTAATGACTTGGGTGGCTGTCAGCTCCTAGATTTTTCTCCTTATTCTAGAGTTCAGGTATGTTACCCAGCTGGGCCTAAAGGTGTGTCTTCGTCCATTTTGTGTTGCTATGACATAATACCACAATCATCCACCGCCATGTTGTTCTCTCCAAAGCATAGTGATTTTGTCAGAGGCGTTAGAACCAGAGCAATTCCATCTTAAAGAGGAGCTGGGTGAAATAAGGCTGAAACCTACTGGGCTGCATTCCCAGAGGGTTAAGGCATTCTAAGTCACAGGATTGAGATAGGAGGTCAGCACAAGATACAGGTCATAAAGACCCTGCTGATAAAACAGGTTACAGTAAAAAAGTTGGTCCAAACCCACCAAAACCAAGATGATGATGAAAGTGACCTCTGGCTGTCCTCACTGCTACACTCCCACCAGTGCCATGACAGTTGACAGGTGCCATTGCAATGTCAGGAATTTACCCTGTATGGCCTAGAAAGGGGAAGCATAAATAATCCACCCCTTGTTTAGCAAATCATCAAGAAATAACCATAAAAACGGGTAACCAGCAGCCCTGGGGACTGCTGTGCCTGTTGAGTGGCCATTCTTTTATTCCTTTACTTTCTTAATAAACTTGCCTTTGCTTTGCGCTGTGGACTTGCCCTGAATTATTTCTTGCACAAGATCCGAGAACCCTCTCTTTGGTCTGGATCAGGACCCCTTTCCTGTAACATCTTTCTGGTGGCCACTGAAGGGACTAAAGTGAGGAAACCGCCACCTCAAAGGTTAACTTTGGGTAAGTGTTGGGTTCCTGTAACATCTTCCTGGTGACTACGGAAGCGACTATAGTGAGGAAACTCCTGACCCAAAGGCTAACTTTAGGAAAGTGGTGGGATCCAGTAACATCTTTCTGGTGAACCACAGAAGGGAGAACACTGAGGAGAACCCCCAACCCAAAGGAAATAGACTTCAGCATTGATTGGACGACTTTGGGTAAGTGGGGTGCATTAACCTGGGTAAAGGATGGGATTGTGTTAGAGGCCCAACTTAGGGGAGTTAAGAGTCTCTCCTAAGACAAAGTGGGTTAGAGGCCCCTCTTAGTAAAAAAACAAAGACGCTTGACTGACCTTGGGTTAGAGGCCCAATTTAGGAGGGTTAGAGTCCCTTCTAAGCTGTAGGGGGTTAGCGGCCCCTCTCAGTAAAGTTCCTCTGGGTAAAGTCCCTTTCAGCTAAAAATGAGTTTGGCACTATGGGATGTTAACTGCTATTCTCTTTGGATTAATCTGTCTTGCACTCTTTGCAGATGGCTGTGGGTGACAAGATTAGGCACGTACAGGACTGTGGGACATGGGGAGCTTTTTCTTCCCTAAAAGGGAAAGCTAAGAACTGATGGGACTGCTGGAAAAGATCCCTTCACTACTGACAAGCAGCCGCCTGAACTTTTCAGTGTCGCTGCAATGGGTGGGTCTTTCTCTGGCCTCTCTTCCCCACTCTGCCTCAGGCAATGCTTTCCTCTTTCTCTCTCTGTGCAGATTGGTAAAAGTCATTGTTTATCTCCTGTAAAGTTTTAATTAATCGGAAAAAGGATTTGTGAGGCTAGTCTTAAGCTGCAGCGAATCTGGTGTGCTTTATGTGTTTTTCTGTATTGTTCCGTCATAAGGAGGGGTACCGTATGATGGAACACAGGCTTAGGACACCCATAAACCTGCTTTTCAAGACGGCCCAGCAAACTGGTCAGTTACAAACTTTGCTGCAGATCCCTGAAAAAACTGGATGAGGTTTCCTTCTTGTCTTGTAAATCCTTGGGAGCTTGACCTTGTAACCATGTGGCTATGCTTTCTCTTTTCACAACGGCAGCCTGGGTTCAGGGTTCAATTTCCAGCTCAGGGGATGAGTCCTTTATCTTCTGTCTGTATTTATATGTATTGTTTGTGTGATGTTTATACATGAAAGAGCTTTAACTAATTGGTTTGAAAATAGTAACAGCTTAAATATTTTATCAGAAAAGTAAAAAACATAATGTCTTTTACTTCATATGACTTAAGTAATTTTGGGGAAATAAAAAATTTTAAAGATTATTGGTAAAATAAAAATATCTTCAAAAATGTAAACATTTAGTCTAAATTATGCAGGTCAGATATTACATTTACTAAATTCTTTAGGATCATAAATTGCTTCTTTGACTTTTGAAAATTGTTCAGTTTACCTACTTTGGAGCATTAGATTCTACATAAGGCCTGGGGACATGTGGAATTAGCCATGCCCCCGAGCTATGCAAAGATGGTTATAAAGAAAAGAGATTTTATGTAAGAAAGGATGTTGCATGGTAAATTCTTGTCTTAAAGTAAAATGACTACTTGCTTAAAAAAAGGAAATTTGGCCGGGCGCGGTGGCTCAAGCCTGTAATCCCAGCATTTTGGGAGGCCGAGACGGGCGGATCATGAGGTCAGGAGTTCGAGACCATCCTGGCTAACACGGTGAAACCCCATCTCTACTAAAAAATAGCCGGGCGAGGTGGCGGGCGCCTGTAGTCCCGGCTACTCGGGAGGCTGAGGCAGGAGAATGGCGTAAAAACCCGGGAGGCAGAGCTTGCAGTGAGCTGAGATCCGGCCACTGCACTCCAGCCTGGGCGACACAGCGAGACTCCGTCTCAAAAAAAAAAAAAAAAAGGAAATTTATGCAAGAAATGTTGTATAATTTGAAGCTTGTTAGGCCTCCTAAATGCTTCGTAAAATGCCATTATGACTCCTAACTGTATGACTTACCTGCTTTACAGCTATGTTAAGGCCTGGGACACATTAGAAGTTAGACACTAGAAAGAGTCAGACCTTATCTGCACTTCTGTTTGCTGTCCTAGGCTCCATACTAGTACATAACTAAAATCCCAGACTTACCAAGGTTTTCACCAAAAGTAAAAGTTGCTAAGAGTTGCCACTGTAACATGTAACTGAGACTACTGAAGAAACAGTTTTACATGCAAGGTGTGTAAAGAAAGTGAAATGTGTTTTTGGTGAAAAATTATAAGAAGTCATGGGAATGTGGATTTTTCTTGCCTAGATTAAAGGTTAAAGGATTGTTTTAAGTTAGAATAAAACTAAAGGTTTAAGCAAATGGTGGAAGGTTTGTGAAAAGTTAATTGTAAAAGAAATTCTGTGTGTGAACATATTGACTAAAGTTAAAGGAGTATTATTCAGTTTTTCCATCAATTAAACATTGGAATAAAAGCACAACAGGTTTTTTCTCAGAGCAAAAACCTGCCCATGATCTCTTTAACAAAAACTTTTAAAGGGTTATACAAAGTTTGTAAGAATCTTACCTTATGGTGAAACTGATTAAGATTAAATAAATTTATCTATAAGGTTTTATTAAGAATTGGATTTGACATCAATAATGCACTAATGCAACAGTAAGATTTGGCTTATTTGGTATAAAAATCATATAGAAAGCATTGTCAAATATGAAATAGTGCTTGGCTTTCTTTGGACAATATTTGTATAAATGTGTTACAGGTATATGTCCCAAAATTATTTTTAAAACTCCTATAATTCTGATAGGACTTAATGTATGTTATTGATAATTATTACATAAAATCATGTGTGCCACAGAGGTAACCAAAATTTCCTAGTCAATTGTGCGTTTAATAGTCGCTGTCCTAAGACTTTTTATCATCTACAATTGTTTTCTTGTTTTAATCATCTTTAGAAGGTGGTTTATAATCAACTACAGGATTTTGACAGATGTTCTTAAATGCAAGTTTCTGATAACTTTGGAAATTGCAACATTAGAATAGAGGAAAAAACTTTCAGGACTTGTGGAGAGCTGAAATGTTCCTGAATATCAAACAGAAGTTAACTGCATGTACTAAACTGTAGAAGTCTAAAGTTATCTTTTTAATTTTGTTTAAAATGTTGCTGATCCTTTGCTTTGTTTTTCAGAGTCAAGGAAACTTTTCAGCTGTTTACAGCTTTTAACAATTGAGTAAAGTATACTCCTGTGAACAAAATTTGGAACATATTTGTTTCTATCTACCTGATTTCTCCAGAATTTGGAAACTATGTGTGAGTATTCTTAACTTTTGGCAATGCAGTGATTTGCATAAGTGCAGTATGAATCTGTTTTCTTTTGCAAGAGGACACAATTGGAGAAATTGGTTATTTTACCAAAACTTTGATTGGAATGGTGTGCTTTCCTTTAAGGAATCAAATTTGACTCATAGAGCCAATAAAAACCCCTTGGGCAACTGACCTTGTTTATTCCTGTGAACCAACCAGTGATCTCTGACTGCTGCTCAGAAGAAACACGAGAGATGGGTCCATATAAAAATCTGGATCAGTATTCTAATTCTGGGCATGTATTGGAATTGGCTAGCAACCCCATATCAGCTTGGTTCCAACAGTTGGCCAGTTCATGGAAAGCATTCTACTTTAGTTTACTTGAGATAATTTTACTTATCTTGCTTTACTGTTGTGGAATATATTGCTGTTGTACTCTTTGTAGAGGAATGCAGGATGAGCTTACTGAATGTTTTCTTAAATTGAACACTTATTAATCTTCCAGATACCACATTTTGTTGGACTCAAGAGTTATGAATGGCCCTCACCATACTGATGCTTTCTGACTGAGCTCCTCACTACCCTGAACACAAGAGGGAGGAATATCATCGCCCCATTCAGCCTGGAGAAGTTACAAAAGATGGATCTTCATCCCTCTGCAACCCTAAGGATTAATGATTCTCCTATAAAAGGGATGGGGGAAAATGTCAGAGGCATTTGAACCAGAGCAACTCCATCTTAAAGAGGAGCTGGATAAAATAAGGCTGAAACCTGCTGGGCTGCATTCCCAGAGGGTTAAGGCATTCTAAGTCACAGGATGAGATAGGAAGTTGGCACAAGATACAGGTCATAAAGACCCTGCTGATAAAACAGTTTGCAGTAAAGAAGCTGGCCAAAACCCACCAAAACCAAGATGGCAATGAGACTGACCTTTGGTTGTCCTCACTGCTACACTCCCACCAGCACCATGACAGTTTACAGATGCCATGGCAACGTCAGGAAGTTACCCTATATGGTCTAGAAAGGGGAGGCATGAATAATCCACCTCTTGTTTAGCATAACCATAAAAATGGACAACCAGCAGCCCTGGGGACTGCTGTGCCTGTGGAGTAGCCATTCTTTTATTCCTTTA
>NW_012102754.1:253425-268070 GCF_000951045.1 Mandrillus leucophaeus | reverse complement strand
CAAGCTCCACCTCCCGGGTTCATGCCATTCTCCTGCCTCAGCCTCCTGAGTAGCTGGGCCTACAGGCGCCCGCCACTACGCCTGGCTAATTTTTTTGTATTTTTAGTAGAGACGGGGTTTCACCGAGTTAGCCAGGATGGTCTCGATCTCCTGACCTTGTGATTCGCCCATCTTGGCCTCCCAAAGTGCTGGGATTACAGGCATGAGCCACCGCACCCGGCCTTTTCCTTTACTTTCTTAATAAACTTGCTTTTGCTTTGTGCTGTGGACTCGCCCTGAATTCTTTCTTGAATGAGATCCAAGAACCCTCTCTTGGGGTCTGGATCAAAACCCCCTTTCCTGTAACAGTTTGCAGGAGAATGTCTTCAAGGCCAGTAAGAAAATGATGCTTCCACTCTGGCTTCCTCTGTCTCTGACTGCTAGACTCAGACTAAAAGGACTCATATGATTAGGTCAGGCCCACTCAGAGAGTCTCCTGTTTGATTAACTCAAAGTCATCTGATGAGTAACCTTACATAGCTCTGCAAAATCCCCTTTGCCATGTAAGTTAACATAATTGTGGCAATAATATCCTACCATATTCACAGGTTCTGCCCACGCTCAAGGGATGAGAAGTTTATAAAGCATGTATATCGGGGGTGGGAATGTTAGAATTCTGCCTACCACAGTAAAAATAGAGGAAAAAAGAAAGAAAATTAAATTCAATGGTATTGTAAGAGAGTAACACAACATAGTTCCAAGAACACTAGCGCTGTAAGATTCAACATCGGAATTAGGTTAAAGGAGAAAATCATGTAATCCTTCCGATAGATACTGAAGAAGCATTGGTAAAATCAGTAGCTATTCCTGATTTTAAAAACTCAAAGTAAAATGAGAATAGAAGGAAACAACACAATAAAGTATTTTAAAATCAGAAACTAATAACCCATCAATAGAAGAATGGCAAATAAATAATAGTGGATTATACAATAAAATATTCTGTAACCATAAAAGGAATATGTACTGACATGAGAATGCAATATACTAAGTAAAATAAGTAGCAGAAGATTATGCATAATATATAATCTAACTTAAACATTTATAACAAATTAAACATTTAAAAACAAATAAATATAAGGATAATATAATTCAGCCACTGGACTGAAAACAAAAAGGAATATGCAGCAGCTATTGACTCAACTGTGGGGGAGGGGTTTCACTTTTCTGTTATGAATTTCAGTAATGTATACATTTTGTTTAACTCCATTTATAATAGGGGAAATAATAAACCAACAGCAAAACATCATATAAAATAGCAAATCGCATTGTGAATTCCCACGAAATTTTAGGAATAAGCAGTCTCTTGATTTCTGTCCTTCTCCCCCATAATGTGCCTTCCATATCTCAATAAATGTGATCCTCGCTCATGCAGTTGCTCAGCCCAGATACCTGGGGGTCACTCTTGCCTTCTCTTTCTTCCTCATCTTCAGCTTCCAATCTATCAGCAGGCTCTACAGCTTTTCCTGCAAATATGCACCAAAACCAGCTCTTTCTTCGTCCTCCACCCCTCTCCAGACCTGAGGCTGCTCCTCCTGCCTGGGATCTACAGATGTCTGTCAGCTTCAAGACCTCTAGGACCCTTCGGTATTCTGATTATTCTCTTTTGACCAATCGCTGGTCTCACTGATTTTCTTCAATTGTTAACGGGCCTAACTCAGCTAGATCCTAATTTGTCAATGTCTCTGACTACGATTCTAATAGTTCTCCAAACTCATGTGCATCAATCTCATGAAATTCCAAGTATTTTGAAAGATTTACCTTTTTGCTTCATAATTGATTTTCATCGTATTTCAAGAGTCTCACCAAAGTGACCCAATGCCAATGTGAAGTGAAGAATATTAAATAGTCAAATGATGAGTGTTTTTATGTTAAAAATTTTGCTTTCATGGGGTCTGTAACTGTGGGGATGCTGGTAAAAAATACTCGGATAAGGAGGTTTCCCCCTACCTAAGAATCCTAAGAATGAATTTAGCACAGTGACACAAAATCTTCATGAAGACAAACATACATAATATTACACATTATATACATAATACCATTTACATAATACTAAAGTGTTCTTTCATAAGTCAAATAAAAATATAAACAACTCTAAAACACGTGCAACAGCATGAATAGGTAGTTAAAAGAAAAAAACGTAAAAGTTATGTGGAAAAGAGAGTATACTTATTCTCACTTTTGGTCATAGCAAAGCAGATCAAAACAAGGAGATCTTAGCACTCCTTTGTTAGCTTGGCAAAAAATGTTAAAGATTAATAAAACTTAGTAACTGTGAGGGTATGGGGAAAAATAGTTCACATTACTGGTAAGAATGTAAATTGATTCTTTTAAAAGTCAATTTGTCATGATTTGTGAACATTTTAAATGTGCATATTCTTTGATTCAGCCATTTCATTTTTAGGAATTTGTGGTACAGATATACTCCCATAAAAATGTAAAGATGCATTTAATGTGAGTCTATACAAATACAAAAATTAGCCGGGCATGTTGGCATGTGCCTGTGATCCCAGCTACTCCAGAGGCTGAGGTGGGAGGATCACTGGAGAACAAGAAGTCGAGGCTGCAGTGCGCTGTGATCACACCACTGCACTCCAGCCTGGGTGACAGAGTGAGACCCTGTCTCAAAAAAAAAGGACTAAGATAATATCCATCTACAAGTTCAGGAAAGTAGTAAGGAAGCCTGTAGTCTATCAGGGCCTTGGGAAATGGGGAGGAGGGGAGGAAGCACCAATCATGTGAAACTGAAACACAAGGGCAGCATTCATGTGTTCAGGAAATCTACACCAATAAATTAGCATAAAGTACCAATCAGAGACCACTGAAACCCTAAAAGCTTCACAGAAACAAATGCAGAACACCTCCACAGAAACATTGTCATAACCTAAGAACTCCTACAAGAAAAAAAGCCCCACCGAAGATAAGCTCATAAAAATTACAAAAATCGAAACCACACAAGGAAATAATTTCCTACAAGGGGAGAGCCGACAGACACTACTTAGGATCCTAAGTAATGAAGATAGTAGAAAACTCTAAGGGAATAAGTTCAAAATTATTAAAAGGAGAAAGGCAAAAATTGTAATGAAAGAACAAATGCTATAAGAAAGAGAACAGGAGGGTTTTTTTGTGTTGTTGTTTTGTTTTTGAGACAGAGGTCTTTTGCTCTTTTTACCCAGGCTGGAATGCAATAGTGTGATCTCGGCTCACTGCAACCTCCACCTCCCGGGTTCAAGCAATTCTGCTTCAGCTTCCCGAGTAGCTGGGATTACAGGTGCCTGTCACCACGTCTGCTAATTTTTGGATTTTTAGTAGAGATGGGGTTTCACCACGTTGGCCAGGGTGGTCTTGAACTCCTGACCTCAGGTGATCCACCCAACTCGGCCTCCCAAAGTGCTGGGATTACAGGCATGAGCCACTGCACCCGGCCGAGAACAGGAGCTTTTACCGAAAAATACAGTTATCAAAATAGGTTTCATGGTAGATGAAGCACAACCGAAGATATTTAGTGATCTAGAAGACTAATTTGAAGAAGTCACCCAGAATTCAGCCCAAAATAGTAAGGGTAAAGAGCTGTGGAGGAAAGAATAAGAAAGTCTAACATATACTGACTAGGAATTTTAGATTAAAAGAATAAGGAGAATGGGGAAGAGGCAATATATGGATAGCAGTCCTTATAAAGTCCTTGGATTGAAAAAGAACACTAACTTCTGAGTAGGAAAAAATTACATATTACATATTTACATATATTTACATATGTATACTTTACACATACATATATACAAAAACACACACATATTTACATGTATATGTAAATATACATATTTACATATATGTAAAGTCACACATATATACATATATGTAAATATATGGGCATATTACATATACATGTATATATACACACACACCTAGACACATCACAATGAAATTTCAGAGCGTCAAAGACGCTCTAACAAGCATCGGAGAGAAAGGACAAATCTATTAAGGAATGACAATAAAACTGATAGCAGATTTCTTTTTTGCAATAGTAGATGATAAAAAACAATGGGATAGCCTCAAAGTGCTGAGAAAAAATATCCATCTTTTTAGAATTCTATGCCCAAATTTATCTTAAATTGTCATTCAAGATAGGCAAAATAAAGACATTTAACAATAAACAGGCCAGGCATGGTGGCTCACACCTGTAATCCCAGCACTTTGAGAGGCTGAGGCAGGCAGATCACCTGAGGTTAGGAGTTCAAAATCAGCCTGGCCAACATGGCGAAACCCCATCTCTACTAAAAATACAAAAATTAGCTGGGCATGGTGGCTCACACCTATAATCCCAGCTACTCAGGAGGCTGAGGCACTAGAATCACTTGAACCTGGGAGACGGAGGTTGCAGTAAGCTGAGATCATGTCACTGCACTCCAGCCTGGGTGAGAGAGAAAGACTCGGTCTCAGAAAAAGAAAAGAAAAATAAATAAATAAAATAAAAATAAACAAATACTCAGAGAGTTTACTATTTACATGGCCTCACTGAACTAAAGGGCATCTCAGTAAGAAGGAAAGCGAACCTAGAAGGAAGACTGAGATACAAGAAGTAACAGTGAATGAAGATATTTTCAAACATGTTGGCAAAAGGAAACGAATATTGACTATTCAATATTCAAGACTTACTTCGGAGGGTTTAATTTCAGGGTTTAAAAAAAGAATGTGGAAGAGAAATATTAGGAAACAGTAACATGAAAGGCACAAACGGAGAAGTCAAAGTTAAAACATTCTAAATGGATTCTTTTGCTTAAAGTGATAGTAGCAAAACCAACTAACTTTAGATTGGTGGGTTTTATGTTAAAAGTTAAGGGTGGCCACTAAAAGAACAGAGATAGAATGTCTAACTTCCAAACTTGTAAAGTCAGAGAAATAAAACTTGATCAGTCCAATAAGGAAAGAAAGGAGAAAAAAGGAACAGAGAAAAATCATGGCAAATAGAAAATATTAATTAAGGTGATTAAATATTGCCAAAATCAAAATCGGTTAAACGATACTGTTCAAACACAGAAACTTCCAGATTAAATTTAAGAACCAAGCCGACTACGTGCTTTTTAAATAAGAGACCTATTTAGTGACTTTTGTCATGGTGAACTAACCAGACTAGCAACTCCTATTGTAAGTAACTGGAAAAATGGATAAAATGTAAGAACGAACTTGTTTTCAGACAATGGACAACAGGGAGACACACACTGGATACAAGATTTGAGCAGACACACACTGGATACAAGACTTGAGGAAAGGAAGGACTTGAGATCTCCCACAGCCCTGGCTTTCTGCCTGAGGCACTTTCCACTGCAGTGTGGGGTGGGGGCAGGCAGGCAGGGCACCGCAGTCTCGCTGGGATGAGCACACAGGATTAGGGAACTGGGTGGGGGAGGGGAACTGAGGCAGCTGGAAATTGTAGGGCAGAGTAGAGGAGAAGGGAAGCCAGGCAGAGAAAGACCTCCCTAGTGCAAGACTGGGACAGACGCTGTAGATAAAGAAAGGAGTAGATATTGAGAATCTCTGAGAAAGGAAGGCCCTGTACTTTGGGATATTTAAAACATTAGTTAAAACATTTAGTTTTAATTTAAAATGGTTAATTTGGTTTAATTGGCCAATCATCAGTTTTGACCAATTTAGTTATAACTAAATGGTTTTAGTTTAAAACATTTAGTTTTAAACCAAAGAGATTTGAGAGAATTGAGTGCAGAACGTGCTTGGGTTCCCTTTTCTTCTTACAGCCCAGGGAGTTAGCAATAACCTCAATGAAAAAAGGCGACAGGTCTTGGTTGATGGGCCTGGCACAGCCTCACAGAGCCCCCAACACCCCAGAATGACACAGAGTCCAGGAGGAACCCAAGGACCCAAAAAGGGCCAGCATATTCTCAGACAGAGAGTTGCATGTACGTGACTGGGCATGAGTACCTCTTTACAATTCATACCCAGGTGCCTTGCTTGCCTCACCCCAATCCCAGCCCTGCGTGAAGAGGCCCTGGAAATGAGATCTCACATGGAGACAGAAGCCACATGGAGGAGAACTGAGGCATCCCTGCTGAAGTGCCAGCTGCATGAGACCAATGAGTGACCCCCAGTTGACATTATGTGGAGCAGAATTACCCAGCCAAGCCACAGAATCGTGAGAAAGCACAAACCATTGTGTTTGAAGCCACTAGGTTTGGGATGGTTTGTTATGCAGCAATAGCTAACTGAGTCACCTTTTTCACACACCCCCAAACTCAGATGTAACTCAAGAGAAATGAGAGAGAAAGCCTGCACTGAGTATGTTTCTACTATTTGATAGACTAAAGACTTGTACTATCCATTATATTCCAATTACAGAAAAAGAATGAATGTTGCTTTCCTCATATACTTGAGTATGTCTGAAATTCACATCTTCCCTGTACTACAGGAAAGCAAAGCTGACTACTCACTATTTAAGTAGCAGGCATCCTTTGTTTTGTCCTTCCCTGCACCCCTAGCTCCTTCTTTTGCTCTCAGTATCCCCGTTTTCCCTTTGGCAAATTACCCTTCCTGCATTCTGTGAGCACCCGGAGGAACTTCAGTCAGAGTGCCCTCACGTGTGGGGTGGACACCGGCATAGCATTGGCCAGTTCAGCCTTCTCTCCCAGAACCCACAGGCACAAGAGCTAAAAGTCATTTGGCCGTGCCATTTCTGTGGCCCAGGGAACTGCCCAGGGTTTCCTGCTACTCAAGATGCCTGCACCTTCCCAGACTCCTCTCCTGCTCTCTGCATTGGAGTCTGCTAGTACCTTCCAAAAATCTGCCTTTCACTGAATTCAGCCAGAATTACTTTCCATTGCCTGTCATCAAAGAGCCCTGACTGATACATGATACGGCCTGTTAGGGCAGAAACTCACTGGTGTGCTTAATATTTTTCAGTGTGGAGGTCACATGGTTGAGCCATGTGTTGGCCTGGACACCTGCAATTCTTGCCAAAAGGATCATCTGAGCGAGGAGCACTGATTTATCTGAATGGAAGTCTGTCAACAACCCTTTAGAGAAAACCGTATCTCCTGGTCCGGTGCCCCAGGCCTCGTGCTTCCCTCCCTGCCTCCCCAGCTATCAACGCCTCTCTTGCTCTTTGCGATTCCAGATGTCAGTCTAGCTTATGTTTTCTTCCCACCAAACCCTCTAGCAGCACCAAGCACAGTGCCAGGCTCATCACAGATTTTAATTATTGATGGATTGAGTTGACTGATTTACTCCTGGGTGTTTCTCTCCCGAGATTCCCACCAATGTCCACGTGCCATACAACAGTCCCATTGGGTGCGTGTAGAATGGGGCTGTTCCTAAGGGCAAAACACAGTGTGATGACAGGGCCCCAAGGTTGTGTGGTATTTGGATGGGCACATGAGTTGTGGCTGGGAATGCCCTGGACCAACACTGGGAGCTGATCTCACAGGTGAAGGGGACCCAGTCATAAATGAAGCCTGGCCCCAGTCCCCACCCCATGCAGGCCCATGGGAGAGATCCCTGGGTGCCATGTGTTACCGTTTCTGCAGGACAGTGACAAACTCCGTGAGCCGGTCACGCTCCACCTCGGCAGCCTGCCAGAGGGCCTTGATCTCTGTCACTTGTGCCTGCCAGCCTTTTTGTTCTGGGGAGTCCGAGAACCTGAGACCAGGGTGGAGGGCAGAGGACAGAGGTCATCCGAGGCCTAGAAATAACACTTATCCCTGTGATGGTGGGAGAGACTAGAAGGACATTCAGGGCGAATGTCAGCCAGAGCAATGGAAGCAAGCCCAGTCCCTCTAGGTCCTCCCCTGCTGGCTTCTTTGCCCGCCATTCCTGGTCCTGCTGAAGTCCCTAGACTCCAAAGCTGAAGCTACCAAAACTAGAGTTACACTGGTACCTCTGTCCATCTAAGACCTCTGGGGGCCTGGAATTAGTCTTGTGCTATGGCAGGTGGCTCTTGGGGACCTGAGGTGCCTTGGATACCTGTGTGGCCTTTGGGGCCTGGCTGCCCTACCCAGTGTCAGGTGTGCCCAGTCTCTGTGTCCCTGCCAGTCTCTCCCAGCCCTCCTGCATCTTCTGGCTTGATCCCCAAGCCCAGCCCACTTTCCTGGAGCCTGGGCATTTGGCTTTGCAGCTTGTTCAATTGTCTCCAGCCCTAAGTCAACCCATCACTGCTTCCCTCTTACCACTGGGCCTGCCTACCAACCCCTTACCTGCTGGCTGGAGCCAGGACAGAAGGTAAACTCTGCCCCCCGACTTCAACCCCCCAGAGCCCACATGTGCGTTCCAAGTTGCTCTCCGCTGTGCCCCCACTTTTCCCAGTGAGACCCTGAGCTTACTTTTCTAGCAGTACAGGGCATAGGGAAGGTTGCAGAGCTGGGCAGTGTACTGAGAACTGGGCTGGGGCATGTGATCCTGAGGGCTGACTCCTCTGTAGTCTTGGGCAGGTCTCTTCCTCTCTCTTGGTCCCAGTTCCCCCACTAAACATTGAGAGGGGTGATTGAGATGGGCTCCGAGAACTGCAGACCCCTCCGTGACTCCTAAATATGCTCTAAGGCGTTGCTACTACAAGTGGTCTCTGAATCGGTGGCTCTGGCATCTCCTAGCAGCTTGTTAGAAATGCAGAATCCCAGGCTGTACCCCAGACCTGCTGAATCAGAACCCGCACTTGACCTGGCTGATCCGCAGGGGCTCTGTGTGTGCACTGCAGTTTGGAAAGCCCCATTCATCTCCCCAGTTCTACAGTGTGGGCAGAGGAGGAGCAGGAGCAAAGGGCCGATTCTTCACTCTGCCCTCATCCCAGGCACCACACCAGAGTCACCTGAAGGGAGTGGGTTCAAACCATGCCAGCCCGAATAGACATACTCTCTGGGATCACTCTGCTGGCTGGAGCCAGGACATTCTATGAATTCCTGCCTGTGAATTTCTGTTCCTGTCACCTGTGGTAGGGGACTGTAAGCTCCATGAGGGTAGGGCCCACGCATGGTCAGGTTCAGTAAGTATTTGTGTGTTGTGGAAGAAACAAGCCTGAGAACCAGCAGTCTGGGCAGCCAAGGCACACAGCAGCTCCTATATCTCTGTGTGGCGCAGAGGTCACAGCCACACAGGCCTGGAAGGAACTCTAAAGGGTCATCTTGTCCATCTTCCTGCTCTCATTACTGTGACTAAAACCTCAGAGAAACAGAGCCTGCCCATTCTCCCTGTGCTGTGACAAGGCCTCCCACCCTCAGGAGTGTGGCACATGCCTGTGGCTCAATGTCAGCCCACTCTCCCCAAGTGCCTTTGTGACCCCAGTCTGATGGGTGGGGCAGCTTTGGCCCACAGATGCTATGCTGTCAAGTGTCAGCAGCATGCTGTCCCCCACTTTTGGGGGATAGCAGCCCAGAGAAGGACCAGTTTGCCTGGAGCCACAGAGATGAGGGACTGGGGCCACTAGGAGGCCTTGCCTGGAACCTGAGCTGACCTGCCTGAGGGGTCAGGGCGGGGAGTGCTGACAGCAGGAGCATGGCTCCAGTGGACAGTGGGCAGGGCTCGGGACAGGGCTTAGAGGCAGGACAATGCTGTCCTTTGTCTATGGGCTGGCAATAGGAACAAAGGGCCCATTTACACCCTCTGGCTTGATTCTATCAATAAAGGGGGGCCCGAAGGCTGAGGGGCTATCAGTGGGAAACCATATCATGTGAAATTCTCCCCTTAGAGGCTGATTCTCAATGAGCAAGAGAAGGTGAGGGAAGGTGCTGGAAGCCAGGCCCAGGAAGATTCCTCATGTTAATTCTCGGATAGCCGGTAGGAAACCTAGCCTGGGAGTCAGAGGCCAAGATACTAGTTCTGAAGCTGCTTACTCTATCATCTTGGACAGGACACTGGACTTCCCTGATCCTCCCCGTCCTTATGTAACCTTGGAAGAGTCCCTGGACTTTGCTTTGCCTCAGTTTCCCCTCCTTTTAATGGGATGGCAATACTGGTTGAGCAATCAAGAATGGGAAAAACTGTGAAAGTCCACAGGTCGGAGGTCCATACCTAGGTGAGGTCCTGTGGGGACTGGGCAGGGAAGGCCTCGTGAGAGCAGATTCCACCAGAGTGTGGCCCAGGCTGGTCACAGAGCTGTGTAAAGGCAGAAGGGGCCCATCAGCCTGGGAAGGCAGACCACGCCCTGCTGGGCCTCACCTCTGCATGTGAGGTGGAGCAGTGGCCAGCAGGGGTCCAGTAAACCCTTGCAGCAGTCCTGTGGATTTGCTGCCCTTCTTTCCAGAACTCTTGCTTGCTCAAAATGAGAAAGAACAGGAGACACCAGAGCCTTGAACAACCCAACACAGGTCTGTCTGAGGGCCCCAGGGGCAGAAAACTTTTGAGACCAGCTCAAAGAGGATCTTACAGGGAGCTGCAACCAGCATGCTCTTGAAGTGATAAAATCTGGGCCTAACTGGCTCATTACTGCAGATGCAGAGCTGATGGCATAGGAGAGGCCCACGTATTGGAAGAACAGCAGCATAGTTACCTTAAAATTGCACCCATGGCTTCCCATCAGAGGTGGCAAGAAACAACCTTTCTTCTGAATAATTAATGTTCACTTTCCAACCCCACTATCCCATTGTTTTCTTACCGAGAAGATCCAAGCCTGCCAATGTGATCGTCTGCTGACGCCGGAGACTTGGTCAGGCCTGGGTCCTCCAGGAACTGGGTGTAGGCAGGGCTGACCTCACGACCACTGGACCCCTCACCCACTCCTTTATTCCGAAGATACTGTAGGAACAGATGTGGGTTCCATCCTCAGGGCTTTGGCTCAGAGGCCTAGAGAAGGCAGGAGGGGACCTTGGCTTGATTTCGGGGCTTTCAGAGGATATGAAAGAGGCTTCTTTTCAGGAGTGAAAAGCGAGGCCTGTTTGGTGAAGGCACTACTTGCATGATAATGACATCTAATAATGCCTCTCTTCAGAAAGAAAGCTACATGGTGTGAGGACGGTGACTGGGCCAGGAAGCCGTTCTACATTCAGGTTCCAGAGGGAGGTGCATGGCCTCACAAGCAGGGCAGGTCAGAGACTGACGTCTCTGAGTGGGTCCACTTCTCCAGGCAGCCCCACCCACATGTGGCTGAACACCAGGTGTGACTTGAGGCCAGCTGCCTTCCTCAGCTGGAACACCTGGACTTTCCAGACACCTGCAGCCAGAAAGGATGGCAGGGGTTCAGTGAGGGCAGGCAGCCTTGGGTGGAGGCTGAGCCTGCCAGGCCCCCACCCCTCCCTCAACCCCTTCCTCTTCTGGATACCTGCTGGGGCTGGACTGGACAGGAACATTAGAGACCCCCAGCAGGAGGTCAGGCCACCAGAGTGGACAACTGGTGTAAGCCCCTAACAACCTGGCTTGTCCACCACTCCCACCCATTCTGAGAAAACTCGAAACATGTGCCAACTTGTCTGGTGGGTAATGCTTGGCCCCCATTCAGCTGGTGACCTCAGAGGTAGGAACAGTCTTCTCCTGTGTGCCTGGAGAAAGGACAGTGGTGAGGTGAAGATGCTGGAATGTTCCTGTGTACCCCTTCAGACTTCCCTCCCCAGTGAGCCAGAATGGGGAGCAGGGCGAGTCCCCACTCACTGACATATGTGCTCTGTTCCCAGACTTCCTCATGCCCCCAGGCTCCCCTTCAACCTTACAGCACTTTGTCATAGCCAGTCTGGGGCCCCAGGCTGCCCGGGCCTGTGGGGATAGAGGCTACAGGACAAACCAGGCTGGTCAGCCAATGCCAGCCTGAGGCCGGGCCTAGGGGCTCTTGAGCTCTTACCTCTGAACAAACCACAGATCCCCAGAAACAAAGAGCAGGGCTGCTTTGCAACATGCCTTTGGCTGAGCCAGTCAATTTCCCCGTGGGCCAGAGGCTGCAAGGCTCCTTTGTCACTGGGAGACTTGCATGCCTGTCAAAAAATTCTCCCCAAGGCCCACCCAGCCCCACCACCACCCCAGGGGGGTGAAGGTGGCTGACTCCTAGCAGCCCCAAGCTGTGCCCTCAAGGCATCTGCCAACACAAAATATCTTTACAAGTTCATGCCTTAGACAAACATTTATTGAGCATCTACTGTGTGCTTGCTCCAGTGCCAGGCACGGAGGTACCATGGTCTATGCTCCCTCACAGGGAGTGCAGGGGAGAAAACAGGAAAATGACTACACAGTGTGAGAGAAGTTTGGCTTGGGGCTGCATAGGGAGTTAGAAGAGTGCTAGGAGGGGCACACAACACAGAACAGGGGTCCCAGGGCTTCCTGGAGGAGCTCCTGATTGGTAAGACCTAAAGGCTGAGGGGCAGCCGGCCAGACTGAGGCTGTGCGGGAGGAGAGGAGGGAGTGTGCTTCACGCTGCACACAGCCCTGGAGCGCAGAGCAAGCAGGTCTATGTGAGGAGCTGAATGGTGCCTGCGTAGCCAGAGTGTGGGGAAAGGGGAAGGGTGAAGAGAAGATGCAGGATGGGTGACAGCAAGAGCTAGTCACGTGGTGCCTGGAAGCTGAATGAAGTATGGTTTTCCTTCTCTCATCCTGCTGCTGGAGCTACTGCCACCATCTTGAATTCTGAGGATAAAGCCACAGCTGGAGATGGGAGAGGGTAAACTGGAAGGTGGCTGGGTCCTTGAGAACCACGTGAGGTCGAGGGTGATAGTAAGCTATGAACAGATTTTAAGTGGAGCAAGGACATAATCAGGTTTGTGTGCAGAATGGGTTGGGGAGCCAGATAGAAGAAGGTGGCCAAAGTGGAGCCAGGAGGATGAAGTCTGGCCTGAGCTAAGGCAAGTGGAAAGAAGTGGAAGGAGCTGGATGGACTTGCCCAGCTTGAAAATGGGTTTGGGGGCTGTGCCAGTGCCCTACTCACGTGCACATTGAGTTGTCCGATCTCCATCTCCAGCTGCCGCACTTTGGCCTCCCGCTCAGCCACCATGGCCCGCAGCTGGGCGACTAGGCTGTTGCTCCGCTGAGCCTCGCTGTTCAGTTGCTGGTCCAGGTGGTGCTGGGATACTCGCGTCTTCTCCTCCTGCAGACTCAGGCTGCCTAGGATCTCCTGTAGCTGCTTCAGCTGGTCCTGGGGGGGCCAGGCAGGAGGGCAGGTGGAGTCAGTCATGGCCCACTGGGCAGAGGAGGACAAAAACAGACTGCCTCCCTCACCCCAAAGTAGCCTGCAGGAACCTAATAGTGGGATCCTGTTCCCTCAAGAGGCAGGAACACCTTCCTTGCCTGCCATCAGGGGGTGTCGAACCAGGCAGGCGGGGACCATGTACTTTTCCTGTCCTCAACTTCCTTCTCTGAGTTTGGGGTCAAGAAGATCCAAGGGGCTCTCAGACAACAGAAAGCAGATCAGATGGTGACACCTCACCCGGTGGGAGAGATATTTAGCTAAAAGGAAAGCCTGATCCCGCTTGGCTGGGAGACTGCCCTTGGAGGCAGTACCTGGACCCCTGCTAGGGATCCGTTATCACCTGACTGAAGCCCCATCTCAAGGAAATGCCCTCAAGGAGACTCCCGGGCAAAGGCTTCCTGCCTGGGGCCAACAGAAAGGACAATGTCAGTGATTTGGAAGAGGTGGGGGCTGTTTTCTTCACCTCAGAGTGGAGGAAACTGAGGCCCAGAGAGCCCAAGGGCATATTGCTGGTGAATAGCATGACTGGGGCTAGTTTGCAGCTCTCATCATGCCACCTTCAATGACAAAGAATGGTGACATGCAGGGACCCCAGAGGACATCCAGCCCTGCAACTTATTTTTAAAACTGGCTGCTGAGCCTCAGAGAGGGGATGCAACTGGCCTATGGTCACACAGTGAGGGACTGACAGAGGCAGGCCTAGATTTCAGGTCTTCTGTGCCCCGCCCACCACCCTGTCATGTAAAGTGATCATGAACTAAGGTAGGTGCCTGAGCCAGCACCCCCCAAACACCCCAGCCAAGCCAGACACGATCACCCTCCGGGGCCTGCAGGCACAACTTGGAATCTGACACCAAACTTTGGTGCCTCAGGTCCCACAGAGAAAGGTCCAAGCTGTAGGGTTAGGAAAGCAGTATGGCCTTACTAGTCAAGGAAGTTTTTTTTGTTGTTGTTGTTTTATACTTAAGTTCTAGGGTACATGTGCACAACGTGCAGGTTTGATACATAGGTATACATGTGCCATGTTGGTTTGCTGCACCCATCAACTCATCATTTACATTAGGTATTTCTCCTAATGCTATCCCTCCCCCAGTCCCCCACCCCCTGACAGGCCCTGGTGTGTGATGTTCCCCGCCCTGTGTCCAAGTGGTCTCATTGTTCAATTCCCACCTATGAGTGAGAACATGTGGTGTTTGGTTTTCTGTCCTTGTGATAGTTTGCAGAGAATGATGGTTTCCAGCTGCATCCATGTCCCTGCAAAGGACATGAACTCATCTTTTTATGGCTGCATAGTATTCCATGGTATATATGTGCCACATTTTCTTAATCCAGTCTATTATTGATGGACATTTGGGTTGGTTCCAAGTCTTTGCTATTGTGAATAGTGCCACAATAAATATATGTGTGCATGTGTCTTTATAGTAGCATGATTTATAATCCTTTGGGTATATACCCAGTAATGGGATTGCTGGGTCAAATGGTATTTCTAGTTCTAGATCCTTGAGGA
>NW_012102754.1:234067-251868 GCF_000951045.1 Mandrillus leucophaeus | reverse complement strand
CTGCCTCAGCCTCCCGAGTAGCTGGGACTACAGGCGCCCGCCACCTCGCCCAGCTAGCTTTTTGTATTTTTTTTCAGTAGAGACGGGGTTTCACCATATTAGCCAGGATGGTCTCGATCTCCTGACCTCGTGATCCGCCCGTCTCGGCCTCCCAAAGTTCTGGGATTACAGGCTTGAGCCACCGCGCCCGGCCGACTTCCTCTTTTCCTAATTGAATACCCTTTATTTCTTTCTCCTGCCTGAGTGCCCTGGCCAGAACTTCCAACACTATCTTGAATAGGAGTGGCGAGAGAGGGCATCCTTGTCTTGTGCTGGTTTTCAAAGGGAATGCTTCCAGTTTTTGCCCATTCAGTATGATATTGGCTGTGGGTTTGTCATAAATAGCTCTTATTATTTTGAGATATGTTTAATCAAGAAAGTTTTTATAGTCAGATAAACCTGCTTTGAACTCAGTTGTATGGTCTTAGATGAGTTATCTAATGAATTTGACTCTTAGTTTCCCCATCTGCGAAGTGGGATTAAAATATATAATCCTAGAAGGTATCTTGGGGACTAAGCATTATAACATGCCCAGAAGGGGAAGGGTTCTGTGCCACCACAGAGACAAGAACTGGTACTGGCTCCTCTTGTCCCTTTCATTCCTTGCTGAAAAATAACCCAGGGTATAATCCCACCTCCTTCCCCCAACACATTTCTGTCTCTTTTGGGGTCCATAGGCCTAAGTGCCTTGTGCCTGGTGCTGCTCCATCACTGCCCTCAGGCAGCCTCCCTGAGCTGCTCCTGTCCCTGGGGCAGGGCTTTGGTGCTGGGGGCCATCTGGAGGCAATGGGCTTTGGGGTTACACAGGTGGCATTGAGGGGTGAGTGAGGGCTCACTCTGGCCATGGCTGCAACCCATCCTTTGGGGAACCAGCCCTGGCTCTTGCCCTGCCTGAGTGGTGGGGCCATACCATGAGGGCATCGATGAGCTCGTCATCATGCCGGCCCTTCTCCACCAGGGTCCCCATCTGATTCTTGAGGGTCTTCACCTCACTCGACAGCAGCTTGTTCCGAGACCTCATGCCCTCAAACTTCTTTTTTAGCTCTTCAAGCTCTCTCTGGAGGCCATCCCGCTCACTGGCAAGTTTCTGTAATTAGAAAGTGAGGGCATGGGCAGCAGGGCTGTGTGGGACCTTGGCCACATCTGCTTCCTGGCTCCTACTCAATGGCAAGGCCTGGGGCTGGGGGTGGGGGTGCTTGTTGAATGCCACAGAGCAAGTCACTAGAGCCAGGGCCCTGACTCCCAGCCCAGGCCTCTCAGGGATATCAGGTGGCCAGCAGCCTCCCACTCTTGCCCTAGCACATGACAGCACTAACGGATGACAGCACTCCCCACCTCAGCCTGAGACACAGGCTTCCTAGCACATGAGAGGAAAGCCGCCGGCCAACTGCATGTGTCCTCCAGAGAGAACAGCCAGTCCTACCCCTAAACCCCACCCTGAGCAGGGGAAAAGAGAAAAGCAATACTTTAGAAAGAGTGCTAGGCTAGGTTCCAACTGCAGCACCTTGCACCACCGGGAGCTAGAATGAGAAAGGAGGGTTGTTCCACTTCCCCCATGATCATTTGGCACAACCCTTGACAGCACCTTGCTTTGCCAGCTACCAACTGGAAACTCACATGCAGTGCACATCTTCAGAGTCTCTCATTCACTCATCCCTTCATTCTCAAGTGTTTCCTGAGGGCCTACTCTGGGCTTAGTGTTGTTATAGGTGCTGGGGGACAGCAAAAAGCAAAACAGTCCTTGTCCTCAAGGAGCTGATAATCCTAATGGAGGAGACAGATAATGTCAAATAGGGACAAATACTTGAAAGTAGGAAACAGGAATAGTGAGAAGGATATGGTCAGGGAAGGCCTCTCTGAAAAGGTGGCATCTGAGCAGAGATTGAAGGAGATGAGGGGAAGAGCAAAGGCCCTGGGGTAGAAGGTGTGTGGCTGAAGCATAGTGAGTTAAGGGGCAGAGGCTAGATTAGTCAAACCCATAAAGACAAGATGGAGACATTGAGGAGGAGCTTGGGCAGTGGGTGACATCACCTGCTTGAGCCTGAGGGTGAACTGTTGCTGGAAAAGTGTTTTCATATCCTTGATGAAGTGAATTATAGAAATGTAAAACAAGTAAAACATGAACCCTTTTCAGGGAGGCAGCCATTACTCACCTGTAGCTCTCCTGCCTACACACTCCAGGCTCTCATAGATGCCTGGCAGAGGGAATGCATGCAGGAAGCTGTTTCCTTCCACCCACCATTGCAGCTTATGGTCAGCCCAACTGTTCAACATAATCTGTTCTGCACTAACATGTAAGTCCAAGCTAGGTGCATTTCAAACCCAACATTTCCAAATCTCAACTCCCTTTCTCCTCTTGAACCCACCCTGTCTCCCTTACCCACCCACTATACTCCCTAGCAGTCCTTTATAACTCTTCCTCCTCATCTCTCTTTCAAGTCCAATCTGTCCTTGAGCCCTAGAAAGTCTGTCCTCACTGTCCCAGGTGTCTGGCCCTTCCATGACAGTCCACTGTCTTGGCAAAGATCCTTGGTCATGTCTCCAGGATCACTATTCTGCCTTCCATTCCTCTTTCAACCCATTCCTCCTCTTGCTCCAACCATGTGACCTTTTCAAAATGCACAGTTGACCACCTCCCTCCACAACTTAAAACCCTTTGGTGGGCCGGGTGAGTGGCTCACGCCTATAATCCCAGCACTTTGGGAGGCCAAGGCAGGTGAATCACCTGAGGTTAGGAATTCAAAACCAGCCTGATCAACATGGTGAAACCCCATCTCTACTAAAAATATAAAAATTAGCCAGGCGTGGTGGCTTGTGCCTGTAATCCCAGCTATTTGGGAGGCTATGGCAGGAGAATCTCTTGAACCCCAGAGGCGGAGGTTGCAGTGAGCTGAGATCACGCCATTGTACTCCAGCCTGGGCAACAGAGCGAGACTCCATCTAAAAAACCAAAAACCCTTTGGTGGTTCTCTACAGCCTTCAAGATACAGGCCAAAAGTCCTCGCTGGCATACAAAGCCCAGCAGGCCCTGCCCACCTCTGTGGTCTCACTGTTTCCCTCCTCACAGCTGATGGTCTAGAGCGCTGGGAGGTGCAATGTGGTCATGGTCACAGCATTCCTAACACGGGGCCTAACCCAGAGTTGGTGCTCACAGGCAAAAGTCTCCTGATGAAAAGGCAAGGCCTCACTGTTAGGTAGCTCACTGCCAGGGCCACTAAGTGGGCCTGTTGTATGGCCTGCCTGCACCTCTTCATGCTGCTTCTGCTACCTTCTTTAAAGTGGGCCCTACTCCTCACTCTCATTGCAAGTTTGGGGAGGCTAACTCATCCCCTCAAACCTTGAGGCAGGTATCTGAAGCTTGACCAATCAAAACACCCTGTACTCTTGGCCACAGTGATGAGTTCAAGGATGGCCACATAACCTGGCTAGCCCAAAGACACTCAATTCTGGGAATTTGATGGAACTATTGTGAAAGAGAAACACTTTGTAGAGGCTGTATTGGAGAAGAGCAGCTGGGACTACCCAGGGTCCCTGTGGAAAAGAGTGAAGCCAACCCAGGAGAAGTTGCTGAGAGCAAGGCCCCAATCTGCACCTGAAGCTAGGCCACCTCTGGATTGTTCATTTACATGGGCCAATAACTTCTCTTTGTTGCTTAAACCTGGTAGAGTTAGAGTTCTGACACTCCTAATGCAGCCAGTGAGATGCGGCCCCTGGTGCTGAGTCCAGTCCAGCCTGCCCACTTCTTTCATCAGCCTGGAACTTTCCTTCTTCAAGCCCCATCTAACCCTATCATACTTTTGGGGCCGTGGCCCTCCCCTTCTCCCTTTTACAATGAGAATTTCAGGTACAGCACCTCCAAAACAGCCAGGATGGGACCACGAAAAGTTCATTAAATGGGCTCACAGTGAGGTCCCAGTCAGGCAGCTCAGGTTGGTTTGACAGGACGTGAGGAACATGCAGAGGTGACTCAGGTCCACTGCCTAGAAGGGGTGGCTCAGACTTCCGACCACATGTGCCTCAGAGCCCTTGCAGGCACCATCACGATCTCTCCTTCCTACATGTCTGGTTGACCTCCTCACTGGGCATGCGTTACCTCCAGGCCTTCCTGTTTTTCCCTTTCCAGGCTGCGGATCCTCAGCAGGTTTTTCTCCTGTGCCGACAGCTTCCTTGGGTCTGGATAGACAGACAACTCATCACTGCCTGTTCCCACAGACTGGCTCCGGGACTGGCCCAGTTGCTTCTCAAGCTCGCGAACCTGAGGATGGTAAAACTCATTGTTCCACAATGGGTCTGCAGCCAGCCTCTACTACTCAGAGTGTGATAGGAGACCCCATGGACTGAAGATGGAACCACCTCTCTAGATGGCTGTGGTAGCCCCATCTGAGGAGGACTAGGGGTGGGGGACGATCTGAGCTGGCATCTTGAGCAACACATTGGAAGACACCAGGGAAGTTCAGCTTAGAAAAAAGGTGAATGACAAAAATCACCCTATATCTGAGGGGCTGTTTGAGGCTAGGAAGCAGACCTGTGGCCCCAGGAACCAGGGAGGGATAGGATGGCAGGTCTCAGTTCAAGAAAGAACTTCCTTATTTTAGGTATTTATTTATTTAGAGACAAGGTCTTGCTCTGTCGCCCAGACTGGAGTGCAGTGGTGCAATCATGGCTCACTGTAACCTCTGCCTCCCGGGCTCAAGCAGTCCTCCCAGTTCAGCTGCCTAAGCAGTGTATATATATATATATATATATATATATATATATATATACACACACACACAAAAAGAGACGGGGTTTCACCATGTTGCCCAGGCTGGTCTTGAACTCCTGGGCTCAAGCGATCTGCCCACCTCAGCCTCCCAAAGTGCTGGGCAAGGAGGAACTTTCTAACAGACAGACCACCTAAGACTGGGTGGGCTCCTCGGAAGATGGCGGTCACTTACAGGAGATATTGCAGAGGGGAAGGCAGGGTTTGGAAGCAGAGAGACTGGCTCAAAGCCTCACAGACTGTGTGACTGCGCACAGGTAACTCTGAATCTCAGTTCCCTCATCTGTAAGACGGGACTAAGAGTACACCCTGCATAACACTGTTATGAGGATTCAGTATCATGAAGTTGTCTGAGCCTGGGAATCCTCTGAGGTTCTTCTTGGACTGACAAATCTTGGTGCTTACTCCAGATCAACAAACTAGAGCTCTAGGGGAAGGGACTTAGAATCTGCATTTTAAATGCTACAGGTGATTTTTAGGATTAGGTAACTTTGCAAAATCCCAAGATGGTCTAGGTGAAGGTGTCAATACAGCCTGGCACACGTGGGCCCTCAGCAAGTGGCAGGTAGATGTCATCCCACAGAACAACATCCTTATCACCCTTATAACACTAGGGTAGAAGCAGACAACTCCTAGGATCCTTCTGACCCTGGTTTCCATGTCAACACAACCAAATGACAAAACAACGTTGGTAAACTTGAGCCAGGAAAGGAAGCACAATTCGCTAGGCTCCCTGGCAAAGGGCAGGGGCACAGCTTTGAAGGCACCCATCAGTGCCCTCATGTGGCGCTGTGAGGCAATTCCATTTAATCATTAAAGAACACTGTTACCTTTAAGAATTTGACATACAGGGCTATGCACGGTGGCTCACATCTGTAATCCCAGCCCTTTGTGAGGCCGAGATGGGCGGATCATGAAGTCAGGAGATCGAGACCATCGTGGCTAACACGGTGAAACCCCATCTCTACTAACAATACAAAAAATTAGCTGGGTGTGGTGGCGGGCGCCTGTAGTCTCAGCTACTCGGGAGGCTGAGGCAGGAGAATGGTGTGAATCCTGTAGTCTCAGCTACTCCAGAGGCTGAGGCAGGAGAATGGTGTGAACCCGCGAGGCGGAGCTTGCAGTGAGCTGAGATCGTGCCACTGCGCTCCAGCCTGGGAGACAGAGCAAGACTCCGTCTCAAAAAAAAAAAAAAAGAATTTGACATACAACTTAATGACAATAATAAGGAAGTTGTTTTGTGCTTATTATGGTCAGGCACTGTCCTAGGTGCTTTAGAAATGTTATTTTATGTCACCCCATTACACAGGTGTGAAGACGAAGACATAGGAAGATGAAGGGGTTTGCCCAAGGTCACAGAGTTGGCAGACCAGTGGCCAAACGTAAACTCAGGTCTCTCGAACCCCAAGGCCATGCACTATCATCTATTAGCTTCTTGGAGTTTTTCCCCCTTTATGTTGGCTTCAAGGATCTCATGGGAGACACTGAGGATAAAAGCCACTGTGACACTTTAAGTCCCTGGGAACAAGAGTGATATGCTTGGCAAATAGTGGAAATCACACACCTTCTCACATGTTTCTCAGTTTGAAGGCACAAAGGGAAAAGAACCACACCTAACTTTTATACAGTGCTTCCTCCATGCCAGGCCCTGTGCTAAGCACTTTACAAGTATTGACTCAATTCACCCAACAATCCTGTGGGGTAGGCATCGTTATTATCCCCATTATACAGATGAGGAAACTGAGGCACAGAGCTAAAGGAACTTGCTTGAGGTCACACAGCTGATGAGTGGAGAGCTGGGATTTGAATTTGAGCAGTGTGGCTCCAGAGCCCTTGCTGTTAGCCTCTTTTGGTATGCTCCAAAATATTCAGACAATAAAGAGGGAGACAAGGCTAAGTTTTTATTGGGTAATTAAAACTTTCAAAAGACTACAAGCATCTGGACAAAACTGGAAAAAGCTTACAATTACAACAGTCACGCAAATTTACATAAACTAGGGGAAAAAAGATGCCTGGAGTTAAATAAATCAAACCAAAGGCGTTGGCATTTGTTAAGCTCCAGTGCCTGGCATGTGGTAAGTGTTATATAAGAGCTTGTTCATTAAATAACAAATTAGAATCAGGCTGGTTGGCGAGAAGGTAAAACAACAGCCCTGCACGAGTGCACTGTGAGACCTAAAGGCCTTTTTTGGGTACTGTGTCCTTAAGTCTCTATGGGGGTCAGGGCAGGTCTTTCTGGGGCATTTTAAATCCTTTGTTCAGGCCAGGAGAAGTCTGGTGACTCACCCACCTTGCTCTGCAAAACAAGAATTTGTTGAGCCCGACCCCTCCAGGTCCCTGGTGAGGATAGGAGCTGCTGGACATTGACGTCTTCCCCAACCTCGCTGGCCAAAACCTGAAATAAGGCAGGGCCTTCAGTGTGGCCAAAAGAGAGGGCTCCACCAGACCCTGATGCTGCTGCATATTTAGAGGCATATTCAGAAGCAGCCTTCACCTACACAATCTTCTTCCCATCTCAGAGCATAGCCCTCAAAGGTCAGTTTACCATGTCCCAAGGGCAGCTCTCCCTGGGAAAGTGGTAAACCCATCATCCCTGGCATTTCTTGGCAATGCTTAGAGCCGCCAAGAAACTGCCGGCAATTCCCAGATAGGGCCCCTTGCTCTTGACATATTCTGGGATGACTGAACCACAAAGCTGACCAACACCTGCTTCCTTAACCCATTCACCTGTCACCTAGAGCTGAGCTAATTCTGGCTATAGGAAATACATCGCCACAGGACCCGGGCCTCTGTGAAAAGCCACAGACGAGTGGACTGCTGAGTGCAGCAAAGGTGGGCTACTGAATGTCAGTTGGGGCACTGTGGTCCAAGAAGGGCCCAGCTTTGCGATTATTGAAGTGCAGCGCTCAGGCCCAACGTCAAGGCTTTGAGGCAGAAACAATACGCTCCAGCTTGTGACCTGGGCCCCTCTGAAGCCTGTCACAGAAACCTGATCCAGCGTACCAAGTCTCTGGCGCTTGTTTCCACAATAGAACACTGTTTTGGAAATCTTGGCCAGTCTGAGTGGTTCCAGCAGGGAAGACAAATGCCAGAGAATTTGCTATGTAAATAAAAATAAATAACGAACCAGCTGGGCCTGTGTCCCAAGTCTGAGCATTTTCCTTTGAAAGGGTCCTTCAATACACAAAGAACCTCTTCATTTTCTGTTACAGACAGCAAAGCAGAAGGCAGGTGCTGGCAGGCTTCCAAGTTAAGTAAGGGTGACATTAAGGGGAGACCCAGGATCTACTGGGGCACAAGTTGTGCAGGGAAGGCTTAATGGACTCTTCCTGGGTGGACAGCACTGTCCTCCTCAGTCTAGGGCTGGGCAGGCACCACAAGGGCATCTACGCTGCGGGGGTGGGGGTGGCAGGCTCAGGTAGTCAGCGACTCTGCCCACCAAATGGGTATGGACCAAGGACTGGCGGGAGGAAGGACTGGATCTGGAGCCTGACCCAGAGCAAGCAGTGTGCTCATGGGGCTGAGCACTCACGGCTCCAGAATGGAATCCACTGTGCCAGCCGTGCTCTTCCCAAGTCCAGCCCCAGCCACACAAGAAGCCCCAAGCCCTGGCTCTGAAAGACCTTCTGTGCCATCCGCAGCTCCTGCTTCACAGACTGGATCTGGTTGCGGAGGTCACTCATCTTCAAGTTGGTGGCTGCCAGCCTGTCCTGCAGGGCCTTCACCTCTGGGGTCTCCGGCTGGGTGGGAAGGACAGGAGAGAAAGTAGTCATTTATTGTCTACATGGGAACAGTAATCATAGCCCCCATTTATCCAAGTCTGTGCCAGGCACTGTGCTAAGTGTTTGACATGGAGTAACTCATTTAATCCTCATAAACCCCTGTGAGGTAGGTTCTCTTGTAAGCCCCTTATAGATGCAAAATAGAGGCTAGTGGAAGGTAAGTCCTCTACTTGGGCTATCTGGTTAATAAAGGTGGAACCTGGATTTGAATCCTGGCAGCTTAACTTTGGGACTGAGCTTTTTGCACAATGTTGCACACACACGTGGGTGCATGCCTTACCGTACAGGTGAAGCATCTGGAGAGAGCGGCAGGCTCCACGCCTCCCAGACACTTCCTGGGTGTGGACCCTCTGCTGTGCTCAGAGACTGGCATCACAGCTAATCCATCTTCACTCAGAATAAAGAGGAAACCACCTTACTCCCAGAAGACAAGCCCAGCGTGGCAGGAGAGCCACAGCATCCTAATTCAGGATCCGCCTCTCCCAGATTCGTCAGCTTGGGCCTTGGTTTTTTGACAGCTGAGGGGCCTTGGGCTCTCTTTCCTAGCAGTGACCACTGTAATTTCCAAATGTTCATCTCTGTGGCTTGAAGAACTACAGCAACCATGAAAACTGCCTGCTGGAACTCTTAGCAGTGTCTTTTTTTTTTTTTTTAACCCAATGTTTTATTTAAACTATCTGGATGGAAATTTTTCTTAAATGGGCTGACTACCTCTCTGTCTTCAGTAGACACTCCTATGACTCATAGATATTTGACAAAGGGACCTTCAAGGTCAGCCCATTCAAACCCCTTCCATAATGATGAAAATAAGGCCCAGAGAGGGGAGGTAATTTGCCTTCAGGCATACAGCTGGTTGGGGTGACACAGGTGGAATTAGAAAGAACACTGGTCCTTCCCCTGCCCTGGCTGACTCTTCCAATTTAAGCTGCTGCTAATGCTGGGCATCATGGCCACAGAAACGTTGGTTGTCAGGCTGAGCATCCCATCGGGCAATGATGCTGAGGCCCTCTGCTGCTGCCCCAACAGGGCAGAGCAGCTGAACTTCAGGAAACAGGGCTGGTACTACAGTGGCTTTCTGACCTTTCTCTATCAGGCACAAACAAAAGCTCCTGTGAATGCTAGTGTGAAAGACAGATCCAAGTATACTGGGTCCAGGAATTTCCATAGACCCCAGAGGCTCTGGGCAGCCCAGCTGAAAACCATTGGCCAAAGAAACTAGACATGGACACCTGGTCCAGAAACCCTGGCCTCATCCAGTGTCCTCATCTATGGAAAGGGTATGCAAATACTTCCCTGTTCCGCTTCCTCAGAGCACCACCATCAGGCTAAAGAGAACAGCCAACGTGAACAGAATGTGCCAGCTGAGAACTTATATGAAGCATAGGTATATCTTTTTTTTTTTTTTTTTTTTTGAGACAGAGTTTCACTCATTGCCCAGGCTGGAGTGTAATGGCATGATCTCAGCTCACTGCAACCTCTGCTCCCCGGGATGAAGCGATTCTCCTGCCTCAGCCTCCTGAGTAGCTGGGATTACAGATACCTGCCACCATGCCTGGCTAACTTTTTGTATATTTTTTAGTAGAGATAGGGTTTCCCGGCTAACTTTTTGTAGAGATGGAGTTTCACCATGTTGGCCAGGCTGGTCTTGAACTCCAGACCTCAGGTGATCCAACTGCCTCGGCCTCCCAAAGTGCTGGGATTACAGGTGTGAGCCACCATGCCCAGCCATCCTGTTTTTAAAAGTATATTTTGTTCTGTGTTCTTCCTCCTGTCTGGCCACCTGCCATCCCTGCGTACTCTGTTGGGTGCCTGCCTCTTCTCCTGTTAAATGTGTGGCTTTGAATCTGCCTTGGGTTGGGAAGCAACACCCCTCCACCCCCTGCCACGCCCCTGCCCTGCCTGTCAGGTCTCTAGTGCCATGAGCCCCAGTGGCCCTGACAGTGGGGGTGCTGAGAGCTGTGGGAATACGTGTGCTTCCATATGGCTGCAGTGACCCTGCAGCATCTCTTTGATCTGCTCAGAGCATGGAAAAAGCATACAGATTGGATCTGACTCTAGAACCTAGGCAGTGATGCCCTGTCCCAGTCTCATTTTCTCATCTGTAAAATGGGGATATGTAATGCCAATCTCCAGGGAACCCGTGAGGGTTGCTAAGACAATGCATGTCAAGGATGCTGTCTGGGGCAGGTCCTGATGGAGGGCAATGCTGGCAGGTCTAGCTTGGCTTGAGTGGGCAGCTGGCAAGTGGGCTGAGGGCCAGATGGTGTTCTGGAGAGGGCTGGATCAGGTTCCATCCTCCTGGCTTAGGCAGCTGAGCTAATCCTACCTCCAAGCCATTTCAGAGTTCTTTCTGCCCAGAGTGAAATTCCACAGGCTTTGTGGGGGACCTGGGTATGGGCACACTCCCTCCCCTACCCGAGGCTGTTTTCTTTGAGAAAATAACTAAAACAGTCCATGGGGAGCAGATAATGCCAATGCCGCTCACATCACAGCCTCCTGAAGCCCCAAGCAGAGGGAAGGGTGTTCAGCTCCACTCTGGAATGTGCTTTGGAGGCCTAGGGTTGGAATGTGGATTGAGCCTGCAGGCTTCTGGAGTGTGGCTTGGGCTTGGGCTGCCCTGAACAGCCTAATGAGGGGGAACATTGCTTTTGCTCTCACTCCGATCAGGAGATGCCAGGGAGAACACGTGGTACTGATGAATTGAGATCTGCAGCCCATCACACACTCTTCTCTCTGGAACCTGGAACCTCCCATGCTCCCTGTGGCCAGAGAATCAAGTCAAAACTCCTGCTCCAGCTGCCATTCAAGGGCTCCCTCTATGGGTGACTTCACCCCAGCTTTTTTGGCTTACATTCCCCTATTCTCCCTTGTGAGCTCTGGGCTGCAGTCAAATGTTATCCAGCTGACACTCAGTTCACCTTCCCCATCTTCCTTCTCCAGTAAGGCCAACTCAGGGATGCCCTCCTCCATCCCACCTTCTAGCTGCAACCTTAATGGAGGGTGGACTCCTCTGTGAGCTCAGAGCACAGGGGCCATCTCTGAAGGCCCTGTCCACATCCTGCCTTCAAATGACTCCTCATTCCTCCTCTGGGATTCTCCATAGACAGAGCCTCTGTTTTTTGTTGTTGTTGTTTGTTTTGTTTCTTTGTTTGTTTTGAGACAGAGTCTCACTCTGTTGCCCAGGCTGGAGTGCAGTGGTGCAATCTCAGCTCACTGCAACCTCTGCCTCCCAGGTTCAAGCGATTCTCATGCCTCAGCCTCCCGAGTAGCTGGGATTACAGGCGTTTGCCACCATGCCTGGCTAATTTTTGTATTTTTACTAGAGATGGTGTTTCACCATGTTGGCCAGGCTGGTCTCGAACTCCTGGCCTCAAGTGATCTGCTGGCCTCAGCCTCCCAAAGTGCTGGGATTACAGGCGTGAGCCACTGCACCCGGCCGAGTCTCTGTTTTTGATTCCCTGTGTCACAGGGCTTAGAAAATCCCATCAGGCTGAACAAGCAGTTTCCTATCCAGGGCAGCCCTAGTTGGGGATGTGGAGGTGCTCAATGTGTGGAATAAACCAGGGGCAGCTTAGCAGTGTCCTCTGAAGCCAGGAAAGGCCCTAAAGAATACTCAGTCCAGCCTCTGTAGAGGGCAGAGCCCCTCTGCTGCCTCCCCAGCAATGAGACAGGTTTACACAAGACTACTCTTGAGGAGGCACATTCATCCCCAAACCTGAGGGGCCCATCACTGCACAGCGAGGACTGAATTCTCCTCAAGGAAGGCACAGGGCAGTCTGATTCCAGTGTAGGCAGCAGGGAAGATAGGGCTAGAAAACAAGCACCTAATTGGGAGTCCTGGGGCTTGGCTGCCTCTCTCACCAACTGGCCTGGCTTCCCAAGAAAACCCTTGGTGAAGCCTCCTGGAATGTTCTTTAGACTCTGATGTTATTTACTGTCTGGTGTGGGGATAAACCAACCCACTAGGTCAGACTGACTTCCTTTCATGGAGCTGCAATTCCCACCTCTTGAATTTCATGAACTGTCACTGGTTTAGTAAAATGGGCTCTGGGGAACAAGTCCCCATTTCCAACAGCCACTTTTACTCTGTAGATTTGGAGCTCTATGAAAGGGAAAGTGTTCATAATATGAACTGCCCTATAAAGAACAGGATTCCACTGGGCAGTGGTGAGCTCCCTGTCCCTGGAGTAAGGTGGAGGCTGGATGTGTCCCCAGTGAGGATGCTGTACAGGAGATGGCTGGGCTGACAGTGGGAGGTCAGTTGGACCAGGCCTTCCCTCTTGATCCTGAGGCTCTAGTGTTCCAGGGTTCTCAGGCTCCTCCCAGCCTTCCTTACTGGAGACAGAGTTGGAGCTACACCCTCCATGGCTTCCAACAGGACATTCTTGGCCTCAGGTCATACACTTGGTACTGTTCTCTGATGTCTGCTCTGAGGATGCAGCAATGGTAGACAATGGGCATCTGGCTCGGCACCGCGGTTGGGGGTTGGGGGTGGACCCCAGGTAGAGGTACCTACACACCCGTGGAGGAGGGGAGGCCCAGGCCCATGGCTGCCTCGCGGACTCTCCAGCACAGAAGAGAATTCATACCAATGCTCTGTCTCCCATTTGGGCCTTCAGTGGCTTGGCTCCTGCGTCGGTGGCCCCCTTGGCTGACATTCTGGTCAGGGCTGTCTGTAGCTGAAAAAGCAAACCTCGTGCTTAATACTCTGCTCAGCGATTGTGCAGCCCAAGGAAAGCACTCTGGTGCCTTTTGTATGTGGTTACCTATGTTGGTGGTGTGTCCTTTTAGCTCACTTTAGGATCATTAATGGAAGAATTCTCCTTTAGAAACAGCTCTGGAATGGAGAGGGCTTAATTGATTGTCTGACCCATTCCCTAATCGCACTATAGAAGCAGTCCAAGGGTTCACTAACAGCTTAATAAATAATAATGCTACACCCATAATCTGTCTCCTGAAATTCCAACAACAGCCTAGGAGGCGGGGCATAAAAGAATGATGGATTTCAGGTTACAGATGAACAGATGAGGCCAGAGACACCAAGAAGTCTGTTGGAGGGCAACAGAATTGAATTTAAAATGCAGCACCACCATATACTGCGTGACTTGAGAAAGCCTCTTAACCTTCCAACTTCAGCTCTTCCAGCTACATATGGAGAAGCTAGGGAGGTTCCCTCTTCCCCATGCTGGGAGTCCCCTCCAGAGGGAGAATGACCAAGGACCCTCACTTCCCGCTCCAGCTCCTGGATGCGATTGGTCAGCTGCTTCACCCTGGTTTTTGCACCCTCTGATTCTGCCATCAACAGCCGGTTCTTTTTTGATAGCTCCACAATTTTGGTGGCGACCATGTCTCCGGCTACACCAGCTGTCCCTAAAATGAAAGGAATGATGAGGTCAATTAAAAACACAGGCATACACATCAAACTCATGCCCCACCACCAACAGCACCAGGGCCTTAAAAGCTAAAGCTGCTTGGCATGAATGCTCATGAAGGGGCACTAGTTTAGGAGGGTCATCATATACCTAGCAGCCCTAGGACCCAACTCCAATGAGTGGAAATGCAGCCACTCAGAGGTTCAGTATGTTCTAGGAAAATGATAAAAACAGAAAGCAGAGTTTTAATTCCGTGAGAGTTAGGTTTATCACTCCAATGCTTCATGACATCCTCAGTGATAGGATTACATCCATATCCCTGTAATTTTGCTGTGCCCTCTAATGAGCAGGATGTAGTCCCCTTAGGCCTTCTATGACTCTGGGCTCAACCATTTGGCTTGCTTTGGCCAATGGCATGTTAACAGATAAGGTGCAGATAAGGTAGAGGTTTAAAAACCACTCGTGCAGTTAAACTCACTGTGTTTGCTTCTGCCCTCTCCACAGGAAGAACATACCTGGCTGGCTGGTCTCAAGAATAGAAGAGAGACATGTTGAACAAAGTGTAACCAACCTAGCCAAGCCTGGCCTAGATCCGCCAATCCCCAACCAACCCCCAGATGTTTAAGCTCAATACATGCTTACTGCTGCTAAGATTATGTGGTTGCTTCTTACACAGAATTTGGTGGTAACACCTACCCAATAGAAAGGCATATATATATTCATTTAGCAAATATTTATTTTCCACCAAGTGCTAGGTCCTCTTGGTATTAGGGATTCAGTGGTGGATAACAAAGACTTATGGAGTTTACATTCAAGTAGGGAAGACAGATAATTTAAAACATCAAATAAATAAATATGTATTCTAATATGTAGGAGGAATAAGTGCTAGGAAATAAAATGGAGCTGGGCAAGGGGGTAAGAATGAGGGAGGTGATGCTATTTTAGATGGAGTGGCCAGGAAAGGCTCTCTGAGAAGGTGATGTGTGAACAGAGACCTGAGTGAATGAAGTGAGGGCTCAAACCATGAAGAGTACTCTCACCTAGGAAGAACATTCTAAGCAGAGGAAATGGCAAGTACAGAGGTCTGGAGGTGGAATGTGCTTAGAGTATCTGAGGACCATCAAGGACTCCAGAGTAGCTGGAAGGCAAATTGCAGTGGGCCAGGGAAGGAGGCTGTGGAAGGTGACTGGAGGATGTGAGTGGGGGAAGTTGCATGGTATGGGAGCTGTGTGGAAGGCAGGCAGCGGGAGCTAGTCCAGCATGGTCACTGACTAGGTGGGTAGCCCTGACAGTCCCTTGCCCTCTGGAGTGCAAATCCCCCATCTGTGTAATGGCAGATGTGGTCAGATGGTCTGCAAGTTTCCTGAACACTTCTGACACTGTAGCAGGGAGTAACTGGCAGTCCTATTTTTTAGTCCTACTTTTTAACATGACCATGATATGCCTCAGAACAAGATGAAGGGTGACAACTGGTGGAAATCAAATAGGCACTTGATGGCTTTCAAATCACCTCAGCCCAGGCTTGCTCCTGCCAGCCTGGGCAAGACAGTGAGTGGGGCAACTAGGAGTAGCTGCCCTTGGAATCTCATGTCTGCTGAAGAGGACAAGGACACACCAAGAGAAAAGGCTCAGAACAGACCTGGAGCCCTGGAGTATCTAGAGGGAGACAGGCCCCATTCAGCAACAAGATGAAACACTTTGCTTCCTGGCTCCTTTAATAGATTGTGTCTCAGGAGGGTGTCGGTGGTGGTGATAACAAAGGATCACTGTGAAAATCATGAACTCTAGCAGTTAAAGAAATGCAATTTCAGCAGAGGTCTGGTTCTGGTTAAGATGGAATAAGCACACTCTACCCTGTCTCTTTCACTGAATACAATCAAAAGGCCTGGATAGGATGTGTAAAGCAGCTACCTGAGGGTTCTGGAAGTAAATGGTAGCAAGCCTACTGGGGAAGGAAACCAGACCTAGAAGTACAAATGGTCCAGTGGTATGTTTCCTCCCAGGACTCAAATCAGCACAAATTCTGGAACTGGCCATCAGAAAGAGGTCCAAGACAAGGTCTTTCTAGTCCAAAGAGCAGGAAGTGGGGCTCGGACAGAATGGAAAAATCCTCTGGGTATTTTTTTTTCCTATTCTTTCCCAACCTTGTCTCCAGGCAAGCTCTACTGTTGAAGCTGCAACCCCTTGATAAATGGGGGCGGCAATGGATGGGCAAACACAGAAATGCTAATTATCGGCTAAATAGAATAGTTCTCCCTTTGGGTTCTTTAAAATATGTATAATAGTTGAAAGCAAAAAGTATAACACTGACCGATGAGATTTTCAATATATATAGATATAATACATACAAAAACTGCAATAGAAAGGGAGAGGTAAAGGGACCTGGATGATGGTAAAGTTTCTATGTTCCATTTGAAGTGGTAAAATATTATTTATATGTAGACTATGAAAAGGTAATATGTATTTTGTAATCACTAGATCACTTAAAAACTGTACAAAAAATACAGTAAACAAACAAAACCCAAAAGCAATCACTAAAAATCCAGCCAAAAGAAACCCATCTATCAACTCTCAGTAGCCTGTCACTTGCAGCACAGTTTAAAAACATAAATGGAGGTCCGGCACAGTGGCTCACGCCTGTAATCACAGGACTTTGGGAGGCTGAGGCGGTTGGATCACAAGGTCAGCAGTTTGAGACCAGCCTAGCCAACATGGTGAAATCCTGTCTCTACTAAAAATACAAAAATTAGCTGGGTGTGGTGGCATACACCTGTAATCCCAGCTACTCAGGAGGCTGAGGCAGGAGAATCACTTGAACTCAGGAGGCAGAGGTTGTGGTGAGCCAAGATCATGCCACTGCACTCCAGTCTGGGCAACAGAGCAAGACTCCATCTCAAAAAAAAAAAAAAAAAAAAAAAAAAAATTAAAAACATAAATGGGCTTGTCAGATTTTCTCTCCAAAATGTGAGAATGGAAATCAGAATGATGACTTCAGAGTGAAGACCGGATTTAAATGGTTTTCAGGGACACTTAGGGCTGGCAGTCAGATGAGGCCATGACCAAGTCTGTGTTTTGGCAAAGATTGCAAGAGACAGTTAACAATGAGAGGGGCTGGGGAAGAGGGAGTAACCCCAGATCTGCTTCCCAGGTCGGCTGGGTGGAGATGTGTCTCCTGCTCCTCCTGGAGCCCATCAGCTTCTCTACAGCCTTGCAAAAGTGCAAACAGCACCTTCCACAGCTGAATCCATAGCCAGGCTGAGAGTGTAGGCTTCCTTAGCCAGGCTTTGTGTTTTTTGTTTCAGACAGAAAAGGTCAAAGAATGGAGGTAGGTGCATTAGGCTACCATGCGTCCTTAGGATACCAACTTCCCCTTTCTTTGTAATTCAGCATTGACTGATCAGAGCTTTGGTCCTATGAACGTACCTATCCTCAAATGCATTTACTTTCCAAGGCAAGGAGGGGTAGTCTGGTAGATGCTGAGTCAGCCCTGTTGCTCTCTGTGATTGGTGACATCTATAATACTTTCTGATTTATTAGCCATTTAATTGGCTAACCATTGAATTGCTCAATGGGTGTATACATAACAGAGGACAATCAAGTCCAAAGTCCCCACTACATCAGCAGGGTGAAAGTCAAACTCATAACCACAGAGATTATTGGCTCACAACCACAGATCAAAGGTCATTACCAGACCTGCAAAGCCAAAGTCCTCACCAGATTCATGGGGCCACCATGAGGTCTCCACCAACACAGCTAAGGTCTAGCCCAGACTTATAGGGCCAAGGCCCAGCCCAGACGTTGTTGGTGGTTGGGTCCCATGATATCCTCCCAGAACAGGTGACTTCC
>NW_012102754.1:192010-232427 GCF_000951045.1 Mandrillus leucophaeus | reverse complement strand
AAAAAAAAAAAAAAAGAAATCAATAATAAAAAATAGAAATAAAACAAGAAAACCCAAAACTCATCATATGTTTGGAACTAGAAAAACACCCTATACTCCTAAATTATTTGTGGGTTAAGAATAAATCATAATATGTATTATAAAGCATTTAGAATGAATTGACCACAGAAGCTGTATGAAAACTTGTTAAATGCAGCTATAATTAAGGCTCTAAGCTTCCTTCTATTACTTTAGCTGCATTTTACAAGTTTTGCTATAGCTCCTGTGGTACACGCACACACACCCCTGAGAGATTTCAAACTTGCATTTACCTCTTCTCAAAGCTGTTTTTCGAGTTTGGCTCCCCTGTGTGGAGAAGGCTGAGGCCATCTGAGACCTCCAAGGGCTCCTCTGGGTCATCAGCTCTGCTTTTGAGGCTCAGTTCTTTTTCCCTCTTTTTCTCCATCTGCTTCTGTAACCGTTTGTGCTGCATCTCCTGCATTGCCTTGAACTGGAGCCGCAAAATGTTCTGTGAGGCTTCATCTGCTGCCATCCTGCCCTAAGCATCAGAAAAGAAGCCTGAGCTGAAGCAAACTCCACACCGAGCACTCAGCACACAGTCCGCCCTGTCTGTGGCCCCAACCCTGAAGTTTACTGCTTCGCGTTGCATGTATGTCCATGCAGAAGCTTGGAAGCTCCAACCTCAACTCAGATCACTAGAAAGCCAAGGTTGAGCTGAGCATCCTCCCCAATTCCTGAACATGCCAACAGATTGCACACAGCATCAGAATAGTCTCCACTACTCAGACTCAACACTTGACTCTTGCCTGTCCCTTAAATCAATAGCTCTCAGCTCTGGTTGAACATTAAAATCCCCTAGGAACTCATATATAACAATGCCTAGGACCATTTCCAGACCAACTAAATCCCAGTTTCTAGGAATGGGGCTTGGCCATCATTTCTTCTTTTTCTTTTTAAATTCAGGTATAATTCACATGCAATAAAGTACATAAATCCTGACCATACGGCTCAGTGAATCTTTCCATAGACATATACCTCTGTGGTGACTACCCAGATCAAGGTATAGGGCATTTCCAGTCCCTGAGCAGGCTACTTTGTGCCCCTTCCAGTGAATCATCCCCCAAGACAATCATTATTCTGACTGCTACCATTGAAGATTAATTTTGTTTGGTTTCTTTTTAGTCAGTCTATCAAAGAATAATTTATGTACAATAAAATATACCACGTTGGGTGCAGTGGCTCATGCCTGTAATCACAGCACTTTGGGAGGCCAAGGCTAGTGTACTGCTTGAGACCAGGAGTTTGAGACCAGCCTGGGTAACATGGCGAAACCTCATCTCTACAAAAAATTGGCTGTGGTGGTGCATGCCTGTAGTTCCAGCTACTTAGGAGGCTGAGGTGGCAAGATTGCTTGAGCCCAGGAAGTGGAGGCTGCAGTGAACCATCATTGTGCCATTGCATTTCATTCCAAGTAACAGTGAGACCCTGTCCCAAAAAAAAAAAAAAAACAACAACCCACCAATTTTATGTGTACAAATGAGTTTTGACAAATATATTCACCTGTGTAAACCACTGCCACCATCATGAAAGAACATTTCATCACCCCAGAATCCTCCACGTGCCCTTTTGCAGTCAATTTCCCTGCCAATCCCAATCCCAATCCCAGGCAAACTATGGTCTGCTTTTGTTCACTCCAGTTTTGCTTTTTCTGGAATTTCATATAACTAGAATCATACAGTAGTTAGTCTTTTGTGTCTGGCTCCATTTTTGCTCAGCACTACCTTTTTGAGATTCATCCATGTCATTGCATGCATTATAAGCTCATTCCTTTTTATTACTGAGTAATATTATGTTGTTTAAATAAATAACAATTTGATTATACATTCACCTGTTATTGGACATCTGAGCTGTTTCCAGTTTTGGCTATTATGAATAAAGCCATTATGAACATTCATGTATAAGAAGGTATTTGTGTGAATGCACGTTTTTATTTCTCTTGGGTAAATACCTAAAAGTGAAAATTCTGGTTTATATGGTAAATTTATGTTTGACTTCACAAGAAACTGCTAAACTGTTTGCCAGAGTGGCTGTACCATTTTACATTCCTACTAGCAATGTACAGGAGTCCCAGTTGTTCCATCCTTGTCAGCATTTAGTCTGGTCAGTCTAAATTTTAGACTTTCTCGTTAGTATGTAAAATGGTATCTCAGCCGGGCGTGGTGGCTCATGCCTATAATCCCATCACTTTGGAAGGCCAAGGTAGGTGGATAACCTGAGGTCAGGAATTCGAGACTAGCCTGACCAACATGATAAAATCCTATCTGTACTAAAAATACAAAATTAGCCAGGCATGGTGGCATGTGCCTATAATCCCTGCTACTCGGGAGGTTGAGGCAGGAGAATTGCTTGAACCCAGGAGGCAGAGGTTGCAGTGAGCCGAGATCACGCCATTGCACTCCAGCCTGGGCAACAAGAGCAAAACTCCATCTCAAAAAAAATAAATAAGTAGGCTGGGCATGGTGGCTCATGCCTGTAATCGCAATACTTTGGGACGCTGAGGTGGGTGGATCACCTGATGTCAGAAGTTCGAGACCAGCCTGGCCAAAATGAAGAAATCCCATCTCTACTAAAAATACAAAAATTAGCTAGGTGTGGTGACACAGGCCTGTAATCCCAGCTACTCAGCCGGCTAAGGCAGGAGAATCACTTGAACCTGGGAGGCAGAGGTTGCGGTAAGTCAAGATTGAGCCATTGCACTCCAGCCTGGGCGAGGTTGCAGTGAGCCAAGATTGCGCCATTGCACTCCAACCTGGGTGACAGAGCAAGACTCTGTCTCAAAATAAATAAATAAATAAATAAAATATAAATAATTATTTAAAATAAAAATAAAATGGTATCTCAATGTGGTTTTAATTTGTATTTCTCTGCTGACTAGTTATGTTGAGCATCTTTTCATGAGCTTGCTGACCATGTGTATATCTTCTTTTGTGACGTGTCTATTCACATTTTTTGACCATTTTAAAATTGTATTAGACAACACAATTTACACTCACAATACAATCACTCACTGTTACTGAGTGATCAGTTTCTTATACATTCTTGATGTTTTGTCTGTTTGAACTTCACATAAATGAAATACTAGAGCACAGACACTGGAATTATTAAAAGCTCCCCTCACGACTTTAAAGTGTAGCCAGTGGTAAGCATCCCTGCCTTAAACCAACCTCAAGCCACATCATCTACCTATCATCCAATTGATCATAAATCTTGTTTATTTTCCATAAATGTCCTAAAATCTTCCCCCATGTCTCCATTCCCACTGATACCAGGCTCATAACCACCTTGGGGTATCTGCACTTGCTGTTACTTCTCCCAGGAATGCCTTTCCCCCAGACATCCACCTTACCTACTTCCTCTCAAATGTCACCTTATCACAGAGGTCTCCTCATATCCTATTGTAGAAGGCATCCCTGCCCTCACTCCCCATGCCCTTGCCCTGTTTCGTCTTCCACCATGGCACTGACAGTCACCTGACACATTATATTTTGATTTGTTTATTTGTTGACTGCCTCTCTCCCTCCCCACCGGCTTCACAATGGCAGGCACTGTGTGTTGTTCACTGCTGTATCCTCAGTGCCTATAGCAGGGCCTGGTATGTAGCCGGCATGGAATGAACACTTGAGGAACAAATGAATAACATTTGCTGAGGGACTAGTTTCTCTAAACCACAGTTCTGAGTCTGACAGACTCCTGTGCAAAAGCTTCAGCAGATGCCCCTTAGCCACAAAGCCAAGTCTAATGGCTTTAAGTGCTTTGGATGTGGCCTCTGTGTCCTTCTAGCCTGTTTCCCCTTTCATAATGCCAAGTTCTAGCTAGTTGTGTTGACTTGCTCCTCTGTTCCTCTACTGCCTTCTCCCTCCAAGGCTTAAATCTTGCTGATCCTCCTACACCCAGCACGAATACCATGGTCCTTTTCTGACCCTCCAGGAGGAATACTCTACCTGCCCAAACAGCCTCAACTGCTCTATCTGTACCTTCTCAATATACTTATCTCCATCTCTCACACAGGAGTGGTCCCAGAGCCTGTACCCAGTTACTCTTAAACTTGCTTCAATACCACATCCCCAGGAAACAATCTAAAAATGCTGATAACCAGGCCCCACCCCTAGACAATCTGATTTAAATTAGTCTGGAGTGGAGACCAGGTGTGGGATGGGATAACTGCTGCCCAGGTGGTTTTAATGTGCTGTGGGCTGAGCCCAGGGTTTGGCAAAGGTCAAACAAAAGCAGGAGCTGGTGTTATGTTGAAATTCCTTACCAGGCAGCTCTGCCCAGTAAGAGAACTATAAAGAATTAACTCAGAAAACCTGTATTGTCCACACCCACACATTCCAAAAAACAGGTTTGGCCTTTGACCCGCTCCTAAGAGAGAATCTCTGAGCCCTTGGACCACCCTTCCCGATGAGAGTGTTTTTCTTCACCTGGGGGCCTTGGGCCATTCCAGTCCATGTTAATTAACAAAGTGATTCATTGCCAGGTGTGGGGTAGGCTGGAGGAGGCTGGAAACTGAGTGACTAAGGTCAACTGTACCTATATAACCATCTCCTAATAAAAACCCTGGACACCAAGACTCAGGGGAGATTCCCTGGCTGGCAATACTTCATGTAAGTTGCCATGAATTGTTTCTGGTAGAAGTAAGTACTGTCAGCATGACTCTACTGGGAGAAGACAACCGGAAGCTTGCACCTGGTGTCTCCTGGACTCTGCCCTATGTGCCTCTTTGCTGATTTTGACCTGTATTCTTTCACTATAATAAACAATACATGCGAGTATAATGGCTGGCCCAAAGGCTATATCCTCTGTTAAAAGACAAACGTTAGGCAGGCATGATGGCTCACACCTGTAATTCCAGCACTTTGGAAGGCCAAGGTGGAAGCATAGCTTGAGCCCGGGAGGTTGAGACTACAATGAGCTGTGATCGCGCCACTGCACTCTAGCCTGGGTGACAGTGAGACCCTGTCTCCAGCATAAAAAAAGAAAAACTTTAAACAAATCAAATTCAACAGAATTTAATTGAGCAAAGAATGATTCACAAGTCTAGCAGCCCCCAGAACCAGAATAGATTAGGAGTGACTCCTGGGCTGCCACCTAGTTGAATAAGATTTATGAACAGAAAAAGGAAAGTGATAAACAGAAAGCACAAGTGTGGTACAGAAACAACTGAACTGATTACAGCTGGCTGTTTGCCTTTTTTGAATATAATTTGAATAGCTGGCTGCCTGTGATTGGCTGAAACTCTGTGACTTGTACAAGAGTAGGTTACAGTCTGTTGAAATATCTAGTTAGGTTACAGTTTACTACGTACAGAGAAACCTTTAGGCTGAACTTAGAATATATAAGAAAGCAGCTTTAGGCTATAGTTAGTTTAACACATCCCACAGACATTTTTGTTTGGCTCTCACAGACATTCAAATAATTGCAATTTCAATATCAGATTTCCAGTGTCAACAAAAGCAGTCAAACTCTGTAAAATATTTGAAGAGAAGTACTCTTTTTTTTTTTTTTTTTAGACGAAGTCTCGCTCTGTCACCCAGGCTGGAGTGCAGTGGTGCAATCTTGACTCACTGCAACCTCCGCCTCCTGGGCTCAAGCAATTCTCCTGCCTCAGCCTTCTGAGTTGCTGGGACTATAGGCATGCACCACCACACCCAGATAATTTTTGTATGTTTTTGTAGAGACATGGTTTCACCATGTTAGCCAGGCTGGTCTTGAACTCCTGACCTTAAGTGATCTGCCCGCCTCAGCCTCCCAAAATGCTGGGATCACAGGTGTAAGTCACCTTGCCCAGTCTGAAGAGATTTATTCTGAGTCAAATATGAGTGATCATGGCCTGTGACACAGCCCTCAGGAGATCCTGAGACCACGTGCCCAAGGTGGTCAGGGCACAGCTTGGTTTTATACATTTCAAGCAGACCTGAGACATCAATCAAATACATTTAAGATATATACTGATTTGGTCCAGAAAAGCAGAACAACTCCAAGGTTGGGAGAGGGGAGCTTCCAGGTCACAGATAGATTTAAAATTTTTCTGATTGGCAATTGGTTCAAAGAGTTACTATAAATAGAAAGGAATGTCTGGGTTAGAATAAGATCATTTGATCATGCAAATGAAGCCTCCAGGTAGCAGGCTTCGGAGATAATAGATTGTAAATGATTCTTATCAGACTTAAGGTCTGTGTTGATGTTAATTAAACGTTGGTCAACTTCTCCTGAATTCCAGAAGGGAGGAGGGCATAATGAGGCATGTCCCACCCGCCGCTTCCCATCAAGGCCTTAACTGGTCTTTCAGGTTAACTTCAGAGTGTACTGGCTGAGAAGGAAATCCATTCAGATGGTTGGGGGACCTCTGAATTTTATGTTTGGTTTACACCAGCTTCTCTTATAAAAGTTTACAGATCTGGCAATGCTGGGCCCATAGTTCCACATGGACAGCAGCTGCTATGCAGAGTTCCTTTGGTGCACAATATGTTCTTTCCATTAAACCACCATCCCTGCCACTTCCAGATGCTGCAGCTGGCTCATCAGCTGCCCATTATCACTGCACATAAATGTTGTTCTTTCTCTTAAACCTGCTGAATTCACTTTTATTTCCCATCAGCCACAGCAGATGCTTTGAGTTTGTGGCTCCTGTTGAGGATTAAGCCTGGTGGCATCTCAGGCAGGCTTCAGGCACTCCCTCTACCTGGGAGGCCTTCCTCCCAGGCCTCCCCATCCCAGCCCTTTACTTTCCCACTAACTCCCAGTTAGCCTCTAGGATTCCCCTCAGGGTACCCTGTGGACTCCCAGAATCCCTAGGGCACCTCTTGATCACTAAACTTAACCTCAGTGTATTATAATTATCTATTATTTTATTTATATTACTTCCCTTTACAAAGAGACCTCTTAAGGGCAGGGGTCCTAATATCTTATTTGCTAATTCTCAGCATCTTGCCCAGAACAGGCCTTCAACTAATGTTTGTAGAATTATCACTGAATGAATGAATACAGTAACTTGTAAAGCTTTTCTCCTTTTCCACTCTCAATTTGCACTTGAATTCACTGAGGAACTGGTACTCATTGAATGTACACTGTGCCCCAGGCAAATTACTTAACCTCTTTGCTTTCCTTTCCCATTTGTAAAATGGGACTCTGATACTTACGAACTTCACAGGGAGGTTGTGAGATTAAGTGAAAGAATGCATGGAAATAATTATCATTATCACTGTATGAAAAGTGGTGTTCTTGGCCCAGTGAAGCCTCTGGGATAGATAGCAATGTCTGCACTGAGAGGACACCTATGGTCCAGACCGGCCCCCAGAGTATTAGTATCTAATCTGTGCTATTCATGAGGCCAGTGGAGATTTGGAATTAATTGATCTGGGCTGTGGCCAGGGTGTCTATTTTTATTTTTACTTTTTTGAGATGGAGTTTCGCTCTTGTTGCCCAGGCTGGAGTGCAATGGCATGATCTCAGCTCACAGCAACCTCTGCCTCCTGGGTTCAAGCGATTTTCCTGCCTCAGCCTCCTGAGTAGCTGGGACTACAGGCGTGTACCACTATGCCCGGCTATTTTTGTATCTTTAAAGCTTCCCAGGTACGCCTAACATTAAGCTGGTTTGAGAATGAGAGGTATTAATTGCTCTGAGAGGCTGTCTGGGAAGAGAGAGGCTACAGGAGAGACAGGCATCTCAGTCAATTTGAAGTTGAACGCAGAAGAAATTGGCCTGGGTGGGAAAGGGACGGTGCCTGAGTAGGGGGCAGAGGGCTTTCCTGCCGGAAGAGCATGTGCAGAGAATGTGATGAGTGTGGGGAACTATGAAGGGTTCAGAATGGCCAGAGGGCAGGGCACATTTGGGGAGGCACCAGAAGGAGGGTCTGATCTGCCCAGCTAAGGAGGCTGGACTTTATCTTGAGGTGTTGGGGATGTTCAGAGGGTGTACACAGGATCACCTTTGCCTTCCGCAGAGCTGGAGGCAAAGGGCCTAGTTAGGAGGGGGTCTCTGGGAAGCCATGCGGGCCTAAATCAAAACTGCAGCAGTGGAGATGGAGAAGGGGGAACAGGAATTGCTGCCAAATGGAAGGGACTGAAGGCAGCTATGCGGAGAAGGAGAGGGGAGAAACCTAGGTGGTTTGGGTTTGAGTGATTGGGGAGATAGCAGGCCCTGACAGAGGAGCAGTTTTCCACGCTGCAGACAAGGTGGTGGACTTTGAGTGCTGGGTGGGCAGCTGGCTGGCTGAGATGCTGAGTGGGTCTGGGGTTCAGAAGGGAAGTCTGAGCTGGAGCCTCAGGTAGTTGAAACCTAGAGTATGAACAAAGCAGCATGAGGAGAAGGTGCAGAGTGACGAGGTGTGAGAGAGGGAAGGAGAAGGAAGAGGAAGAAGAGGCAGCTGGAAGCAAGTAATAGCCTGACAGGTTTATCTTGCCTGCTGTCCAGAAAACCAATACATGGAAAACAGCCAGTTTTGCAGCAAAGAAAGAGTTCGATTGGCCAGTCAGGTGAAAGGAAGGAAGGTAATTCTCAAACCTTCCTCTCACTGCAGTGAGCCATGATTGCGCCACTGCACTCCAGCCTGGGCGAAAGAGCGAGATCCTGTCTCAAAAAAAAAAAACTTCCTCTCCAAGAATATTAGCAAATTGAATCCAACAATGTATTTGAAAAATTATACCACATGACCAAATAGGAGTTACTTTAGGTATGCAAGGCTGGTTTAACATTAGAAAATCAATTAACATAAACCTATCACATCAGCAGGCTAAAGAAGAAAAGTCACACAATCATATTAATAGACACAGAAAAAGCATTTGACAAAATCCAGTGCTCATTCATGATAAAAACTCTAAGTAAACTAGGAATAGAAGGGAACTTCTTCAATTTGATTAAGAATATCTACAAAAAACACACAGCTACCATCATACTTAGCGGTGAGAAACTACACGCTTTCCCCCTAAAACTGGGAACATGGCAAGACGTCTCTTCTCTCCACTCTCATTCAGCATCATACTAGAAGTTCTACCTAATGGAATAAGCCAAGAAAAGGAAACAAAAGATACATATTTTGGAAAGGAAGAAATAAAATTGCCTTGGTTGCAGATGACTGATTGTCTATGCAGAAAATCTCAAAGAATCTATTTAAAAAAAAAAAACAAAAAAAACTCCTGGAACTTATAAGTGATTGCGGCAAGGTTGCAAGAAGTAAGGTTAATATACAGAAGTCAAATGGTTTCCCACATACTAGCAATAAGCAATGGAAAACTCAAGTTAAAAATGCAATGCCATATATATTAACATAAACATTGAAATACTTAGGAATAAATCTTACAAAATATGTGTAAGATCTATACTAGGAGAAACATAAAACTCTGAGAAAATGAAGAGGCCGGGAGCGGTGGTTCATGCCTGTAATCCCAGCACTTTGGGAGGCTGAGGCAGGTGGATCACCTGAGGTCAGGAGTTTAAGACCAGCCTGGCCAACACGGTGAAACCCTGTCTCTACTAAAAATACAAACATTAGCTAGGCGTGGTGGCGCACATCTATAATCCCAGCTACTCGGGAGGCCGAGGCAGGAGAATCGCTTGAACCCGGGAGGTGGAGGTTGCAGTAAGCTGAGATCACTCCACTGCAGTCCAGCCTGGGCTACAAAGCAAGACTCAAAAAATAAAAAAAATAAAAAACAATAAAATGAAAGAAAAGAGAAGCCATAGAGACTGGAAGAAAACCTGCCAGACATATATTTGACAAAGGACTATATCCAAAATATACAAAGAATTCTGATAACTTAATAATAAGAAAATACCCCAGTTAAAAAGTGGGCAAGGTCAGGGTGTGGCTCATGCCTGTAATCCCAGAACTTTGGGAGGCCGAGGTGGGTGGATCACCTGAGGTCGGCAGTTCGAGACCAGTCTGGCCAACATGGTGAAACCCTGTGTCTACTAAAAATATAAAAATTAGCTGGGCATGGTGACAGGAGCCTGTAATCCCAGCTACTCAGGAGGCTGAAGCAGGAGAATTGCTTGAACCTGGGAGGTGGAGGTTGCAGTGAGCCGAGATCATGCCATTGCACTCCAGTCTGGGCGATAAGAGTGAAACTCCATCTCAAAAAATAATAATAATAATAATAATTTAAAAAGCGGGCAAAAGATCTGAACAAACTCCTCAACAAAAAAGAAACACGGATGGCAAATAGACATGAAAAGATGTTCAGCATCATATATAATTAGGAAATTGCAAATTAAAACAAAAATGAGATACCATTATACCCCATTAGAATGGCTAGAATCCAAAACATTGACAACATCAAATGATGGCAAGAATGTGAAGCAACAAGAATTTCCATTTATTGCTGGTGGGGATGCAAAACGGAAAAGCCACTTTGCAAGACAATTGGGTAGTCTTTTTCAAAGCTAAACATAGTCTTGCCCCGTGATCCAGTAATCATATTTATCCAAATGAGTTGAACAATATAGCCACACAAAAACTTGCACATGAAATGTTCATAGCTTTATTCATAATTACCAAACATAGAAAAAAACAAGATTTACTTCAACAGGTGAACAGATAACCTGGTACACTCATATCAGGGAATATTATTGAGTGATGAAAAGATATGAGCTATCAAGCCACAAAAAGACATGAAAGAAACCTAAATGTATATTGCTAAGTGAGGAAGCCAGTCTGAAAAGGCTACGTACTATATAATTGCAAACTGTATAATATTCTGGAAAAGGCAAAATTACAGAGAAGTAAAAGATATCAGTGGTTGTGAATCCCTTCTAAATGAAAAATATCAGTGGTTTCCAGGGGTTGGTGGGAAGGAGGAATGAACAGTAAAGCCTAGGAGGTTTTTAGGGAGGTGAAACTGTTCTGTATACTTTAATGGTGGATACATAGCATTAAACATTTAGCAAAACTTGTAGACCTGTACAACCTAAAGCAATGAATGCTGGCCAGGTGTGGTGACTCACAGCTGTAATCTCAACACTCTAGGAAGCCAAGATGGGAGGACCACTTGAGGCCAGGAGTTTGAGACCAACTTGGGCAACATAGCAAGACCATATGTCTACAAAAAATAAAAAAATTAGCCGGGCATGGTGGCATGTGCCTGTGTTCCCAGCTACTCAGGAGGCTAAGGTGGGAGGATTGCTTGAGCCCAGAGGTTCCAGGCTACAGTGAGCCATGATCAGGCCACTGCACTCCAGCCTGGGTGACAAAGTGAGACTGTCTCAAAACAACAATAACAACAACACAACAACAACAAATGAACTCTAACGTAAACTATGGACTTTAGTTAGTAATAACATACCAATATAGTTGTATCAACGATAACAAATGTACCACACCAATGCAATGTGGAAGATGTTAACAACAGAGGAAACGGGAATATGGAATGTATAAAGGAAATGTTTTTTGTTCAATGCTTCCGGAAATCTGCTTTAAGTCTATTAATTTTCTTTTAAAAGTAAAGGCTAAGCCGGGCGCAGTGGCTCATGCCTGTAATCCCAGGACTTTGGGAGGCTGAGGTGGGCGGATCACCTGAGGTCAGGAGTTCGAGACCAGCCTGGCCAACATGGTGAAAACCTGTCTCTAGGAAAAGTACCAAAATTAGCCAGGCATGGTGGCGGGTGCCTGTAATCCCAGCTCCTCAAGAACCCGAGGCAGGAGAATCGCTTGAACTTGGGAGGCAGAGTTTGCAGTGAGCCGAGATCGCGCCACTGCACTCCAGCCTGCGCAATAGAGCGAGACTCCGTCTAAAAAAAAACCAGTAATAATAATCAAAAATAATAAAATAAAGGCTAGAGCTGTATGGAAAGAACTCTTGGCTCAAGTAGGATTTAGAGCCAGGGAGTGGGAAGAGTGGCACCCACTCGGGAGTCCTATGAGGCAGCAAGATCCCACAGGCTGTTGAGTGCATAGGTGACAGGGACCAGTGAGAAAGGACTGAGACCCCTTGCCCCATTGGCCTGCCACTTTCTTTCATTGTTTTTCTCTTCCTCTCTCCTTCTCTTTCTTCTTTTCTTTTTTTTCTTTCTTTCTTTTTTTTTTTTTTTTTTGAGACGGACTCTCGCTCTGTCCCCCAGGCTGGAGTGCAGTGGCGCGATCTCGGCTCACTGCAAGCTCCACCTCCCGGGTTCACTTTCTTCTTTTCTTTTACTGTGTTCTTTTCGAGTATTCTCAACAACAGCCTGAAGGCCTGGAGGTGTAGGGGAGCCGCCCGCAGATGCCTAGTTTGGCGCCCTATACACTGCTAGCATCTACGTAGGGATGGGTTTGGGATGGGAGCGGGGTGATGCTCTGGTTCTCCAGGCTGGAGTCCGCGCGTGGAGGGGAACTCCCTCTTGCGAGTCCCCCAGCAGTCATGTGGGGGCTGGGCCTGGAAGGGGGACTGGGAGATGGGGAAGTGCACGCCGCCGGGTCCCATCTCAGTGCGGTGCGAGAGGGCACTCCGGCAGAGGCCCAACAGACAGCGCTTGTCAGGCGGACCTGAGTTCGAGTTCTGACTGTGCCATCTACGCTATGACTTTGGGGCAAGCGACCCACCCTCCGCGCCTCACCAACCCATGTACTGCATGGAAAATAAGCGTCTTCCTGGGGAAGAAGAGGGCTGTGTGTGAAGATTCAAAAGACCAAGAGGGAGTCCTCGCGGGCGCCCGGCGCCCGGCCGGTGGCAGCACGCTCGGGCTGGGGTTGCGCTCAGGATCGGGTCCGCGCCCCCGGCGGCTGCGGGCTCTCTCCTGGCTCCGGCCCGGCCCTTCCGCCCTCCCCGGCACTTACAGCGGTCTCTCTCCACTTCTCTCTTCTCGGACTGCAGCGACTAGGTCACCTACTCCGGACGCCGGCACGCGCTGCCCGGGAAACCGTCACCAGGGAAACCAGCGACGTCACTCGCGCGTTTTCAACGCGTCTCTACGGGGGCCGAGGGGGCGCCAAGAGTTCTGAAAGTGACTGAGGCGCTGAGGGCGCGCTGGGCTGGATTCGAAGGGGCACCATCTCGAGTGCGCTGGAGATTTTAAATCTTCTGGAGTATATTTTTTAGAAAGTTTTGTGGACCAAACGTTCTGTACAGAGATGCCCATTCCTCTCTCCTGCTGGGGAGTTAAACAGCGAACGATCTCACCATGAAATTTAAAGTAGCCGTTCAGATATATTTGAAAAATGTGAAACAGTGTGGGGAAAGGTCATGTTACGATGGTGAGTGAAGGAAGCAGGACGCAATATAGCAATGCTAAATAAATAAAGTTGCGTTTATTTCAAACCTGGCACTAAAACAATACTGAAATAGAAGTATTAAAAGTAGTTATATTTGGCCGGTAGAATAGCAGTGCTGTGTTTATTTTTACACTTTAAAGGATTTTTAAAATAATGAACAGCGTTTATTTTCATAGAGGAAAACACTTGCATTTTTTTTTTTTAACTGCACCTTCCAATTTAAGACATTACTATATTTCAGGGCAATATGGGGGTGGGAGGCAAATTTCTAGGAAAGATGGTTCAAGGGAGTCAGTCTGTCTGTCTATCTATCTATCTCTCTGTCTATCTAATCTAATCTATCTACAGAGTCTCGCTGTGTCGCCCAGGCTGGAGTGCAGTGGCGCGATCTTGGCTTATTGCAACCTCCACCACCCAGGTTCAAGCGATTATCCTGCCTCAATCTTGCGAGTAGCTGGGATTACAGGCACCCGCCACCACACCCGGCTAATTTTTTTATTTTTAGTACAGACGGGGTTTCACCATGTTGACCAGGCTGGTCTTGAACTCCTGACCTCAGGTGATCTGCCCGCCTTGGCCTCCCAAAGTGCTGGGATTACAGGCGTGAGCCACCGCGCCTGGTCAAATATTTATCCAGGCCTTCATAATTTGAAAATCTTGGTAGTTGTTTTTCTATTTTTTTTCCTCATAAGGTGAATGAATACCCATCCCATAGACATGCATACATAAGATATGGCACTAGACTGCCATCAGCACTGCAAGTGTAAACCCGAAGTTTTCTGATACAGGAAAAACAGATCTTTTCCACTGGTCTCCAGTTGCTGCCTAGTGACCTGAGGGTGGGAGACCTATAAATATACAGGTGGCAGCAAAGAGACAAGATAAAGAGTAGGATTCAAGTAGATGTGAGCCCCAAAGGATTAGGGTCTTTTTATATGGTGTGTGTAGTGGGGAGTATCATTCGTTTGCCTCATGACCACGATAGGACTATGTGGCATAGGAAAAGGACTAGCCAGGTCTACTTAGAGGGCTTCTGGAAAGCATGGTTCCTAGCAGAAAGCCAGGTTTTCATTAAAGTAAGAACATGCTGTGAGAAAATAAGGGATGCAGGAGAATTTCAGAACAGACGTTCTAGAATGTATGTATTAAAAAGTTTGGGAAAGGGGGTAACATTTGCTCCAGCAATCCAAGGATTATTTTTGACAAGGATATCATTTTTGCAGTAACCCATTTTTTCAAACCCAGGGATGATTTTCCTCTAGATTTGTTACTTTTCCACTGTCACCAGTAAGGCTCTCATGCCATCTTTTTTCTGCCCAAAATTCTCTTGAGAATTTTCTTTAGTTTATAAGCTTGACATTTTATCATCCAAGAAGCTGGAGAATCCAATCTAGGTTACCAGTATTTCCCCATGTAGAGTATACAGATGTTCGTTAATTCCAGCCCACTTTGTTTCTCTAACCAGAAGTATCTGTAGGACACTGCTCTTTGTATTTTGTTTGCTTTTTAATTTGAAATTGTATTGAGATTGTTATAGAATCACATGCAGTTGTAAGAAATAATAGAGACCCCTGTATACTTTTCCAGTTTCCCACAATGATAATATTTGCAGAACTTTAGTATAATATTACAACCAGGATATTGATATCGATACAACCTACTCCTCTTAGATTTCTCCAATTTAACTGTACTTTTCTTTTGATTTATCATGTGTCAGTTTGTGTATCCACAGCCATCAAGATACCAAATACTGGCCGGGCACAGTGGCTCATGCACGCCTATAATCCCAGCACTTTGGGATGCTGAGGTGGGCAGATTGAGGCCAGGAGTTCAAGACCAGCCTGGACAACATGGCAAAATCCTATCTCTACTAAAAATAACAAAAATTAGCCAGGGATGGTGGTGCTTGCCTGTAATCCCAGCTACTTGGGAGGCTGAGGCATGAGAATCGCTTGAACTCAGGAAGTAGAGGTTGCAGCGAGCTGAGATCGTGCCATTACACTCCAGCCTGGGTGACAAGAGTGAGACTCTGTCTCAAAAGAAAAAAAAAAAAAAAAAAGATACCAAATACTTACCATCACAAGGAACTCTGTTGTGCTTTTATAACTATATACACTTCCCTCTTTCCTCCTGTCCTAGTCCCTAACCCTTTATAACCACCAGTCTGTCCTCCATTTCTAAAATTTTATCATATAAAAAATGTTATATAAATGAAATAACGCAGTATGTAGACTTTTTAGGATGGATTTTTTTTTTTTTTTTTACTCAGAACAATTCCTTGGAGATTAATCCAAGTTGTTGTGTGTATCAATAATCCATTCCTTTTTATTGCTGAGTAGTTGTAGTATGAATGTACCAGTTTAACCATTTACTCACTAAAAGACATCTGGCTTGTTTCCAGTTAGGAGCAATTATGATTCAGCTGCTATAAACATTCATATATAAGTTTTTATGTGAACATAACTTTTCATTCCTATGGAATAAATGCCCAAGAGTGCAAATGCTGTGTAGTAAGGTAACTGCATATCTAGTTTTAGAAGAAATTGCCAAAGCTGTTTTCTAGAGTGACTGTTCCACTTTACATTCTTACCAGAAATGTTTAAGTGATCCAATTTCTCCACATCCTTGCCAGCATTTGATGTTGTCACTATTTTTATTTTAGTCGTTTTAATAGGTGTGTAGTGATATCTCATTGTGGTTCTAATGTACATGACAGATAATGATATTGAACCTCTTTTTCATGTGCTTATTTGTCATCTGTATATTTTCTTTGGTGAAGTGTGTGTTCATCTCTTTTGCCCAATTTCTAACTGTCGAGTTTTGAGAATTCTTTATATATTCTATATACTAGTCCATTGTTTGATATGTGGTTTGCAAATACTTTCTCCGAATCTGTAGTTCATCTTTTAATCCTCTTCACTTGGGCTTTCACAGAACAAAAGGCTTTGATTTTGACAAGGTCCAATTTATTTATCAATTCCTTCTTTTGTGGATTGTGCTTTTGATGTCAAGTCTAAAACTCTTTGCCTAGCCCTGGGTCCCAAAGATTTCCCCCCATTTTTATAAAAGTGTTAAGAGTTTTATGGCCATGATTTATTTTGTTGTAATTTTTATATAAAGGTATGAAATTTAGGTCAAGTTTCTTTTTTGCTTTTTTTGCCTATGATGTCCAGTTGGTCCAGCACCATTTGTTGGAAGGCTATGCTTCCTCCATTGAATTGCTTTTGCACCTTTGTCAAAAATCAGATTAGCTATTTCAACAAAACCCAATTCAAAAATGGGTAAAGGACTTCAATAGACATTAATCCAAAGATATACAAATGGCAAATAAGCACATGAAAACATGCCCAACATCACTAACCATTAGAGAAATGCAAACCAAAACGACGAGATACCATTTCACACCCATTAGGATGGATATTATCCAAAAGATGGAAAATAACAAGTGTTTGCCAGGATGTGAAGAATTTGGAACCCTTATGCATGGCCGGTGGGAATGTAAAATGGTATATCCACTGTAGAAAACAGTTTGGCGGTTCCTCAAAAAGTTAAACATTGAATTACCATATGATTTACAATTCCACTTCTAAGTATATGCCCAAAAGATTTGAAAGAAGGGATTTGGCCAGACACAGTAGCTCATGCCTGTAATCCCAACCCTTTGGGAGGCTGAGGTACAGGACTGCTTGAGGCCAGGAACTCGAGATCAGCCTGGTCAACATAGCGAGACCTCGTCTCTACAAAAAAAAAAATTAATAAAAAATAAAGAAGGGACTCAAACAGATAATTGTACGCCAATGTTCATAGCAGCATTATTCACGATAGCCAGAAGGTAGAAACAACCCAAGCAACCTTCGACAGATGAATGGATAAACAAAATGTGGTATATATACTCCATGGAATATTCAGCCTTAGAAAAGAATGAAATTCTGAATTCTGGATGAACCTTGAAAACATTATGCTACGTGAAATAAGCCAGACACGAAATGGCAAATATTGTATGATTCCACGTATATTAGGTACCTAGAATGAACAAATTCATAGAGACAGAAAGTAGGATAGAGGATGCTAGGGAGTGGAAGAAGCAGGGAAGTAGAGAGGTTTTGGGGTTTTTGTTTGTTTTTGAGACAGGGTCTCACTCTGTCACCAAGGCTGGAATGCAGTGGCACAATGACAGCTCACTACAGCCTCGACCACCTGGGCTCAGCTGATCTTCCCACCTCAGCATCCCAAGTAGTTGAGACCACAGGCTCACACCACCACACCAAGTTAATTTTTGTATTTTTTGTAGAGATGGTGTTTCCCCATGTTGCCCAGGTTGGTCTCGAACTCCTGGCTCAAGTGAATTGCGTAGACCTCCCAAAGTGCTAGGATTACAAGTGGGAGCCACCGCATCCAACCAAAAGTTATTCTTACAGGGCATGGAGTTTCTGTTTGGGCTGATGAAAAGATTTTAGAGGTGGATGGTGGTGATGGTTACATAGCATTTTGAGTATACTTAGTTCCACTGTATTGTACATTTAAAAAGGGTTAAAATGGTAATTTTTATATGTATATTTGCCACAATAAAGGTTTTAAAAATCAGCTGCGCATACTTGTGTGGGTCTAACGGCTTTTTTTCCTAATCCCTAAATTAGATTCTCCCCACAGTTCCATGTAGTTCCAACTTTAAAGTGGGACCTTTACCCACGCTTATTTATCTCAATGATAATAGTCACCAAATATATTTCCCCTCCCTGAAATTCTGTCTCCCACAAATAAGTAAACATAACATAAACAGTGGTACTCTTACCATGAGAAACAAAAATGAATTGAACAAAGTCAGAAGTGGGAATACCTGAGTTTTGACTCTGACATTAGTCAAGTCACAAACCTCAACTTTCTACTTAAAATAGTAATAGTACCTTTATTATCATGATAATCAAATAGGTCATGAAAGTGCTTTGTAAAATGTGAAATTCTCTTCAGTTATCTTTATTATTTTAGTAGTCATATATATTACTACAGATTTAGCTGTTTTGCCTGATAATGGAAGTAAGTTTTGCTATAGCTTAAAACCAAGGCCTCATTTGGCTCTCTCCACTTCATAGCTCTCATTCCAGACCTCAGCTTTGCAGGCCCCAAATCCAATTTGGTCATTATACCATGAGTATCTCTTGGGGCTAGACTTAAACCAGTCACGTGTAACTGACATGAACCAGGAACACTAAGCCTCTCGTTTATATCTGTGGGTTGTGACCCATGTCCAGAGACTCTCCCTTCCCAGCATCAGGCACCCACAAAGCCAAAAGAGTCATCAGAAAGATATTGTGAGCATGGACTGAGAACAAACAGAAACAAACTGCCTAGAGATATTTTTGGCACAGGGTTAAGCCTTATTAAATTATTCCACTTCACAATCAGGAGCCCTACATGGATAAAAATTGTTCATTTTCTCCAGGTTCAAGCCCCTTCGTGCTGGAAGTTCTGCCTGTACAATTTGCCATGGATTTGGGCTTTGGTAGCTACTAGCCTCCCACAGTCCTCCAGCACATTTTGTGTTTAGCTTAACACCATTTGGCTACAGTAAATCTTATTTTATCCATGGAACTATTTTGTCTAAGATGTGTGTGTATAGATGTGGTCTCACTCATCATATGTTGACTTTATTAGAAAACTCAATGTTCTGCCAAGATTCGTCAATTCTTAGTTCCAAGGGACCTCTCCGATAGATGAGATCTACCCTGGCTCTCCACCAAGCCTTCAGCACAAGGTTAATAATGTATTTGTATTTTACCCTCGTATTTCTCAATTCCATTCTTGGCTCACATCACAGTCTTTCAAAACATTTGGGTGAGTCACCTGATCCTAGTAATTATTCATTTTTCTCATTAACTAGGTCCCCAATGCCTCATGCACTTAATAGTATTTAGTTTACCACTTTCACAGTAAAGACCAGTTGTATGTGGGAATCTCTTCAGCTTCCTTTCTATAAAGGCTGAAAAAGCTAGGTGTGGTGGTGTGCACCTATAGTTCCAGCTACTCAGGACGCCGAGGCAGGCGAATTGCTTGAGCTTAGGAGACAGAGCTGCAGTGAGTTATGATCATGCCACTGCACTCCAGCGTGTTCTCAATTAAAAAATACATATATATACACACCAGGCACAGTGGCTCACGTCTGTAACCCCAGCATTTTGGGAGGCTGAGGCAGGCAGATCACTTGAGCTCAGGAGGTTGACACCAGCCTGACCAACATGGTGAAACCCCATCTCTACAAAAAATACAAGTATCAGCTGTGTGTGGCGGCCCACGCCTGTAGTCCAACTACTTGGGGAGCGGTAGTGGGAAGATCGCTTGAGCCCAGGAGGTTTGAGCTCAGGGGATGACAGTGGGAGATGGGGTTACCATTGACAGAAATGAGTGAGCTAGGAAGGGGCGCTATGGGGAAAACAATAGATACGGTTGTAGACAAGGTGAGATTAGGTAAGGGCCATAACTCAAAGATGAGATGGCAAAATTTTAGTCAGTCCTAACACTTCAGAATTATATTCAGGATATGAAAAGACCTACACCAATGTTACAAGAAGCTCAGAATACTACTGCAAGGACCTGTTCTTAGGTTCCTCTGAGGGGATCAACTGGACACCGGCCTCCACTGTAGACTCACTTATTACTGCTGAATTTAGGAGGAAAGTTTTCTAACTTTTGTCTTGCTAAAAACAAATTCTTTCTATTGCTTCATTCAGTGACTAAGGGGGAAGTAGGCAAGGAAACTAGATTGCATGAGCAGTGTTAGTTCTTCCATGAACTCGTATCAGGTAAATCATTCACTGATAAAAGTAGCAAACCAGTCAGGGTGTATGTCCCAGCTGCCTCTCCAAATTCCCCTATTCTATTCAAACAGCTTTCAAATGGGACCAAGGGTATAAATAATATTTGGCAGTTCCACTCTGACTCGAGAACTTTAAAATACTTTATGTTCATTCAGTGTTGTTCTGGTCTGGTAGTTATGATGTGATAAACTACAGATGTATATGGGGATACAGCCTAAATTTCAAGTCCCTGAAACCGAGCAGCTGTTCCTCGTCTGTGAGGCAAGAGACATGGCCTACATGACCAATACTCCTTCCACTCCAAAAATCTGTCTGTGTGATTCAGAAGTCGAGTGTATTTAGGGGGCTTTTAAGTGTGGACTGAAATTCCAACTCTTACCACCAGATGTCACTGTTGTTCATTAACTAGAAATATGTATCTTCTAGGGACAGTAGGATCCTGAATACAGAAGCTCCAAACCTTTTAATTCTAAGTAATTCAACAAACACTGAACACTTATGCGTGCCACGTGCTTTGGATAAGAAAGGCCATCATGCCCTCAGACAACTGGAGGAGAGGCATGGAAGCAATCACACACACCAACACTCCAACAACATCCAACATTAAGCCAGGGACTCTTAACTCTCAATGAAAAATCAACATACTATCTCCTTAAAGTAGAACATTGTTTCCTCAGGGAGAATTTCTCCAACACCAACCCTGGGTTAGGCTCACCCAGCCGGATGTTCCTGTTGCATCCTCTACCTAATAATTATCATCCTTTATTGTGCTGGGACTCAGAAATGAATACCCCAAAATACGATGCTTTGACATGCTGGACCAAATGAAGACGCAGCCTCAAGGTCTCTCTGACCTCCTATCCCCTCCTACCCACCCCCTCCCCATCATGAAGCTGTTCTATGAAGTTTCCTTATCTGCTTAAAGTCTAGACCTGCCAAAGCGGGGAAAAATTACTCCTGGTCCTTTCCTTTTTTTTTTTTTTTTTGAGATGGAGTCTCGCTCTGTTGCCCAAACTGGAGTGCAGTGGTGTGATCTCCTAGGTTCCAGTGATTCTCCCACCTCAGCCTCCTGAGTAGCTGGGACTACAGGTGCGTGCCACTATGTGCAGCTAATTTTTGTATTTTTTTTAGTAGAGAGGAGATTTCACCATGTTGGCCAGGCTGGTCTCAAACTCCTGACCTCAAGTGATCCGCCTGCCTCGGCCTCCCGAAGGGCTGGGATTACAGGTGTGAGCCACTACACTGGCATGGAGTTTTCATTAGTTTAATTCATATTGCAGGAAGAGAGACAAATCTGTCAACACATCTGGACAGACAAACTATTATCTGTTCTGTAGGCCAACAGACTTTGTCTTAGGCCATCATATGTTCTCTAAGTCCACTGAATCCTCCTAAAAATAATTCATTATCCCTCAAATTCCCATATTTCCCCCATCTTCCCTTCCCCATGAAGGATATATAAACATCTGTACCCTATTGGGTTACTGAGTAATCATTCTGCCATTCCCCCATGATACACACATTAAAATAATTGCATGTTTTTTCTCCTAGTAATCTGCCTTTTGTCAATTGATTTTTCAGTAAACCTTCAGAGGGTGAAGGTAAAGTTTTCCCTGGACCCCTACAATTGTCATCACTTAGTTAATGCCAGTCTTCCCTGCTAGACTATAAATTCTGAAGGCAAGGCTCATGTGTCTCCTGTGCTGCTGCATTCCCATAGTTAACACAGTAATAATGGAAACAGCAATCATCTATTGAGCTTACTAATGCACTGGGTGCTATGCTAAGTAAGCCCTTCACAATCAGTATTGTATTTAATCCCAACAACCCTAGGCCACTGATACTGTCCCCATTTTATAAACAAGAAAACCATGGCTGCTTGGTTAGGAGTGGCAGAACCATGAACCCAGCTCTCATTCAATAAAAAATAGTATCACATCCACTTGAACCACCTAATGTACCATTTACCATTCTTTTCAGCAAGGAATCCCACAAATTTCTCATGAACACTCATTAACATCTTAACCCTTCACTTGTTCTTCTCCCCCATCCTCTACCATTTGTCTAGATCAATGACTCTCAAATTAGTTATTTAAACAAAACCAAGAGTACTCATCAACTAGAATGAAAATTTTCTGAAAATGTGGTGAAAACTGACCCAGAAAGGTCAATACCAAGACCTGTTAAGAGTTATTGGACTTGATAAAGGAATAATTTGAGCAGCCAAGCAAAAAATCAAATCACTTTTGTAAGAAAAATGTCACATGACTTTAGGCTTCTCTATAGCAACACAGAAAAATATGAACTGAGAATTGTATTATCTAGCCAAATTGTTTTTACTGTGTAAAGGCTACAGATAAACATATTTGACATGGCAAAAATTTAGGGAAATTGTTCCATGAGTCTTTCTTAAGGAAACTGTTAAATCATTAATTTCAGCTGACCAAGAGATTACTGGGAATGTTTGAGTTTCAAATATATTTAAACTGTGGAACTAAGAAATGTGAGGATGACAACAGAATGTAAATATTACATGTCCTCACAATGTAGAAATGATACAACAAAAATTGAGAGAAAAGGGAAAGAAAGTGGAAGTTCACTGATACAATGACAGTTGGGCACCAGAGCATATCAGCTAAAGCTACGCTGACAAGTCAAAGAGAAGTATAATCACATTTAACAGTGCAAGAGTAGGTCAGGTGTGGTGGATTATGCCTGTAATCCCAGCACTTTGGGAGGCTGAGGCAGATAGATCTCTTGAAGCCAGGAGTTTGAGATCATCCTGGCCAACATGGTGAAACCTCGCCTTTACTAAAAATACAAAAATTAGCCTGGCCATGGTGGTGCACGCCTGTAATCCCAGCTACTCAGGAGGTTGAAGCATCAGAATCGCTTGAAGCTAGGAGGTGGAGGTTGCCGTGAGCTCAGATCACGCCACTGTACTCCAGCCTGAGCAACAGAGCAAGACTCCGTCTCAAAACAAACAAACAAACAAACGAACGAACAGTATAAGAGTAAAATCCAATAATATTATTGACCAGAACTGGTTAGTAGAGAAGGAGGGAAGAAAGAAATATGCTAGGCTTAAATATTTCTCAAAAGGAATTATTGGTGACTAAAAATAAATCGAAAAGTGTTATAATTATATGGATAATCAGCTGGGGGTGGAGGCTCACACCTGTAATCTAGCACTTTGGGAGGCTAAGGCAGGTGGATAACCTGAGGTCAGGAGTTCAAGATCAGCCTGGCCAACATGGTGAAACCTCATCTCTACTAAAAATACAAAAATTAGCCAGGCGTGTTGGCACATGCCTGTAATCACAGCTACTCGGGAGGCTGAGGCAGGAGAATCACTTGAACCCGGGGAGTGGAAGTTGCAGTAAGCAAAGATCGTGCCACTGCACTCCAGCCTAGGCGCCAGAGAATGATTCTTTCTCAAAAAATAAAAATAACAACAAAGGCAATTTCCTGAAACTTGTTCTCAAATTTGTTCCTCTACAGAAAGCTCTTCCTCATGAAATAAACACAACACATTTGACATGGGTCACTTAGTTTAATAACAGTACATATACCATGTTATCGCCATGGAATGTAAATTTAGATTAGACAAGAGAATTTCACAAGTGTAATAGCCTTCTGTAATACATAAAAGTTTGGGTATACTGTCTGGCCAAACCAGCTTGCTCATAAGTCATTAATCAAATCCATTACAGGTAATTTGTTCAGTTCAATGTTTACAATTCTTATGGAAAAAATAAGCAACACACACATTTAAAAAGTGTTCATTTACCTTTGCATGAGTGCTTAAAATACATATTTCTATTTCAAGATGACATTTAAAAATTATTATATCAGCAGCAAAAATATAATTTGCAATTACAAAAAACAAAACTAGAATCCTTAAGTTATTCTCATGTTTACAATTGTGATTCTTTAATAAATACTACTTTATGCAGTTCTATTGTAAGCTTTCTGGATTTGGTTTAAACACATGCAAATATATTGTCAGCTGTGGGAAACTTTACAAATTATATTCCATGCACTTTTTGGACAGAGTTCTAACAGAGCAGACAGTCCATAAAATAGGTAGAAAAAAGTTGAATTAACTGGGGCAAATAGGACTCTTATACAACATCCAAAATACGAGATTCTGCAGCAAACTGGGAGTACCTTCAGGACTGGCCTGTTATCTTCTTTAGAACTAAGTTCATCTTAAAAATTTAAGAAGGTGGACATTTCAACACTATCAAGTACATTTAGGTGACAGGTTTAAGTTAACTTGACTTCCTTGAATGACCTAGTTAGTAAACTAGTCACTAGTAATTCGGTCACCAGGCAAATCAAGCCTGTAAGAAAGGAAGCCAATATTCAAAATGCCATGTTACCATCTAAATCCATACAAATTAGTTTATTTTCAACAATAATAGGTAACTTCAATAATGAGACATCTAACTAAAGCAAGTTCCTCCAACAAGACCAAGACAGCATCTCTTCTTCTAAGGCTTAGGTTTTGCCCAGAATTCCCGATACATGGAATAGCCCATACCTAAAGAAAAAGAATGCTAGTTAAGCATTTCAATATTTTCTTAAATATTGGAAAATAAAAACCAGTTCATAAAACAGCTGAAAGTAGTACCATTGCTAGCATGGAATATTTACAAGGGGAACAAGACCCTAGGAAGCTTATACTCTTGCCTTCTTAAACATCTTAAATTTCTAAAATTCTTTTTACATACAGTAGTTTCCCAAGTAGTAAAGGGCTGGTATGGCTACTTCACATATTACAATATTTCTTTTAAAGAACAATCAATATTTATCCGGTAACTTTGAAAGGAATCACTCTTGCTACATAATACCAGATAAAGTCAATGAATTATAAAGCCAATAAAAGCACGTAATATCTACACTTTAAGCATCTCTCCTTTGAAAACACAATAAAATAGCAATTGTATGTCTCTCCCAGATAACAGATGTTACTACCAACCCCATTTACATGTCTAGGCTCTTGAATGAAATTATAAACTCAGTGATTGACAGAATTTTTTTCATTTCTTTAAAATCTTAGGATATATCATAGAAAAACTATGTCACTACTTGAATTATCTTCATTAATTCATTTTCTACATGAAAATAAGTGATATTCTCAAACTGCTAAAAAGTCAGCTAAAAATATTTACCTATTTTGATCATCAAGAAATATTTCAATGAGGAACGAAAATTTGAAAATTTCCTGTAGGAACCTACCAATAGTCATTGCTCCTACAACAAAGCCTTGGGCTGCCACACGCATGTGGATCAGATGAAGGGACATTTTAGTATTTCCCCTGCTCTTCAGTTTGTATAATCCATATGCAACAACTGCTGCAAAACCTGCCATTCCTGTAAAACAAAGTAACAAGTATGTCAGACGCATGAGGAGAAGGGACCAAGATGACTTTACCATCAATCGATGTACATTTTATTATTTATATGAGGATTCTTTATCAGATCATTAATTAGCTAACATACAAATTGAGTTTTTCATGTTTTCCCCTGTCAAAACAAAAAATCTTGAAGCCAACAATAGCAGATCCAAAAAGTCAGGATTATCTTTAAAAATGTGGGTTTGTGGGGCCAGTAGACAAACTCCTTTAAAAGAGTGCTAGAGAATTAACAGGAACCTAGATTATGCTCATCAGAACAAAAGTGTGCCAAAGGTCTTGACTTACAGAATGAATTTATTATATTTCCTCTCTGTCCTATTTCCCTCCCTCAAGGTAATCAGTTAATATACCAGAGACAATCCTACACATTACTACCACTGAGAAACACTGCCTGAATATTTCAAACTTTGGAATACTGTACTGGGAAGAATGTAAGTAAATAAAGGAAAAGAATAGAGTAATATTAGTTTCAGTTAAAAGGATTATGATCCTAGAGTTCTATACAGAGCCAAACTCTCATTCATTTTGAGGGTAAAAGCATTCAGGACATGACCTTGCATGTTTTCTTTTTAAGATTTATTATTTTATTTTTTAAGAGATGGGGTCTTGCTCTGTTGCCCAGGCTGGAGTGCAGTCGCACAATCATAGCTCACTGCAGCCTTGAACTCCTGGGCTCAAGTGATCCTCTTGGCTCAGCCTCCCTAATAACTGGGACTACAGGAGGGCTCTCTTTCCCAAGCTGCCACCCAGGTGCTGATACAAAAACCTAGAGGAAAATATCCAGTCAAATAAAAACAGTGAGTCAAAATGGACAGTTCAAGAAATAAAGACATAATGGTTAAGATACAATGGTGAGCAATAAAGACAGGAAAATCTGTACTGGTTTCTTGAAAATGACTGGTATAATACAGAAAAATTAAGAATCTGAAATTAGGCTATGATTATTACAACAAAATGTGTGCTAAAGGTCTTAAGTTAGGGAATAAATTTACATTCATTTTAATACTGGAAATAGATGAAAAAAACACATCCTAGTTTGACAATGTAAAGAAAACCACCAGCAAGCAGTATAAGAACAGCCTCAGAACTTCCAAATCGTAAGAAGAAAAAAAAATTAGGGCTGGGAGTGGTAGCTCACACCCATCATCCCAGCACTTTGGGAGGCTGAGGCAGGTGGATTACCTGAGGTCAGGAGTTTGAGAACAGCTAGGCCAACAGCCTGGCCATCTCTACTAAAAAGACAAAAAATTAGCCGGGCATGGTGGCATGTGCCTGTAATCCCAGCTACTCGGGAGGCTGAGGCAGAAAGAATGCTTAAACCTGGGAGGCGGAGGTTGCAGTGAGCTGAGATCACGCCACTGCAGTCCAGCCTGGGCAACAGAGCGAGACTCCATCTCAAAAAATATATATATACATATAAATAAATACATTTTTAAATAGTCATAAAGCTTTAAAATAATCTAATATAGCAGTAACATAAATGAGGCAAAAATTGTTAGGAACACAAGATCAGCTCTATTAGAAGATAACAAAATGGGAAAATATGTCTCTTTCAGAAAACAACAGAATAAGAAGCCCCAAACTAAAGCTACAGAATTGAATGGCACCATTAAATAACCTTACTTAAATTCTTAAAAATAAATAAAATTTAATATTTTAATTATAACAGAGATTGCACATTCTTTCAAATGTCTATGAAGCTTTGACAAAACCAATCGTTTATTAGGCCATGAAGAAAATTCCAACTTCCAAAAAGGCCTTCTTCCTGGACGACTACCATAAAGCCAAAACTTAGCAATCAAGACATAAAACAGCCACACACACACACCCGCCCTCTAACCACTGAGAAGCTGAGCACCAATAACTAGATTTGGAGGTTAAAGTAAAAACTGAGAGATTAGGAAACTATCAAACATTATTTGAAAAATAAAAACAGTACTGGTTCTTAGAACAAATAAAATTGTAAAACCTCTAGGAAGTCTGATCAAAGAGAAAATAAATATACAACATTAGGAATGAGAAAATGGATATAATCACAAGTGGTAAAGAGATTTTTAAAAATAAGAGATGACTGCTCTTTGCCAATTAAATCTGAAAATCTAGGTGAAATGAATGATTTCTGAGGAAAATATAAATTCCTAAATTTGATTCAAGAAGTTGTAGAAAACCTTTCTATACCAATAACCATAGAAAGAATTAAATGGGCAATCCATGCTTTATCCCCAAAAGATAAAGACCCAAATAGTTTTATTAACAAGGTCTAATAAAAATTATAAGGGCATTCTTAATTCATGTTATTTAAAGTATTCCAGGGCATTAAAAACATACCAATACATTTTTTTCCGGTATATTTCCCAAGAAAACAAATCCCTGATGCCAAAACAAAATTAAGATAACACGAGAGGCTGGGTGCAGTGGCTCACACCTGTAATCCAAGCACTTTGGGAGGCTGAGGCAGGTGGATCACTTGAAAATAGGAGTTCAAGACTAGTCTGGCAAAATGGTGAAACCCCATCTCTACTAAAAACACAAAACAGGGTCTCACTGTGTTGCCCAGGCTGTCTTGAACTCCTAGGCTCAAGCGATCCTCCTGCCTCAGCCCCCTAAAGCACTGGGATTACAGGAATGAGCCAAAGCACTCAGCCTTATTTTTTATTAAAAAATGAAAAAGAGATAAGAAAAAAAGTTCCCTTTAAAGATAAGAATAAGTCAGGGATACATGTGAATACTGCTGTTGTTGCCTGGAGATCCTAAACAATTTTAAATCACATAAAAAAAACTATAGGCATAATTTAGGAAGAAACACTACTGGTTTGCAGATCACCTAACTGTGTGTATAGGAAATCCAAGAAAATCAAATGAAACACAACTAGAGGCCAGGTGCAGTGGCTCATGCCTGTAATCCCAGTCCTTTGGGAGGCTGAGGCAGGTGGACCATTTGAGGTCAGGAATTCCAGACCAACCTGGCCAACATGGCAAAACCCTGTCTCTACTAAAACTACAAAAATTAGCCAGGCATGGTGGCAGGCACCTGTAATACCAGCTACTCGGGAGGCTGAGGCACAAGAATTGCTTGAACCTGGGAGGCAGAGGTTGCAGTAAGCTGAGATTGTGCCACTGCACTCCACCCTGGGTGACAGAGCAAGACTCCGTCTCAAAAGAACAAAAAGAAATACAACTAGAACCAGTAAGAAAAAAGATTACTTTGATGAATACATTAAAAAGCATATCTAGAGAAATTAAATTCCTAGACCTACAGAAAACAATAAAATTATATTTAAGGACACAAAAGGTTTGCATGAAAATCGGTAGATGCACCACATTCTAAGATTCCCATTCTTCCCAAATTTATAAATTCAATCTAATCCAAATGTAAAAATGAGACATTTTTCCCCATTTTGGGCTGGGCAGGCCAATTTCTTTTTCTTTTCTCTTTTTTTTAGACACGGGGTCTTCCTATGTTTCCCAGACTAGAGTTCAGTGGGTATTCGCAGGCATGACCATTATACACTACCGCCCTGAACCCCTGGGCTCAAGTGACCCTCCTGCCTTGGCTTCCTGAGTAGCTGCAATTAACAAGCTAATTTCAAAGTAAACAGGCAAGCTCTATTTGAGAAGGTAGAATAGTGAAACGGTACTGGTTTATGAGGTATCTAAACATACCATTAAGTTTCTGGAGACAGATCAAAGCAACAAAATAGGTACAGTAGTTCAGTAACAAACCTATGTTTCGTGTATGACATAGTTCACATTTCAAATAAGTGGGAAAAGAATGCAAAACAGATACCCAAATTACTGTGTTAGAAAATTAAGGGGCCGGGCGCGGTGGCTCAAGTCTGTAATCCCAGCACCTGTCTCTTATACACATCTAGATGTGTATAAGAGACAGGGAAAAAGTATACAGTTAGATTTTGCCTCATGTTATACCTACAAATAAATTCCAGATAGATTAGTATCTCAATGATAAATCAAGAACATAAGGAAATACAGGAACCTAAGTAGTCCCAGGATCATGAAGGCCTTGCAACATATAAGAAAACCTAATACCTAAAATACATAGTTATAATTTAATTAGAAAAAGACAACCTAGTCGAAACAAAAACAAAAGCAAAAAACAAAAAAGAAAAAAACAAAAAAGCTAATTCACAGAAGAGAAGCCTGAATGACCAACACATATGAAAAGATGCTCAAAGAATGATAATATCTAGTGCTATTGACAGTATGGGAAAACCAACCCATCACAGACTACTGGTGTAAATCATTGTTTTGGTACAATTAAACATACAAGGATATTTAATTTTTACAACATACTCTTCCAACAGTTTGTAAAAGCAACATAATGAAACAACTCCTATGTCGTCAATAGAGCAATGGTTAAATCAATGTAGGATTTATGTACTCCTAAGAAGGGATATGTATAAATGACAACCCATTAAAGAGCAGAAAATTTTATATTTGTATCTTATCCTTTTGAAATGTCTTTCTGCCTATTTCATAATGTGCCTATTTCATAATGTACCAAATGTGTAAGAACAAAAGTACTTATAAATGACTTAAAAATAGGTAAACACACAACACACTGGCAGGACGTACGTGCTCAAATTATTTTTTACTGAGGGAATGTACAACCAAAAAATTTTAGAGATCTCTGTTACAAAACATTGTATATCTACAAAATTAACGATTCAATTATTAAAAATATAAAAGTTCCTATATGCATTGTTATAAAAAGATAATGAAAACAAGGCTAAAGAAAAATATTTCATCTAAAAATAATTATAAATAATAATTGATGGTAGTATATGGAGAAGAAAACACTGACAGACTGTGCAACCTGCTGTTGTCTTTCAGAGTCAGGATCATAGGGCATGGTACCTTTCTGTTTTATGCACTTTTGCAACTAACTTATTAATTATGCTCAGAAGAAAAATTCTTTCGAGAGACTTCAAAGTCCTTTAACTTCTTGGAGAGCCATCTAAAAAGATGCTCAGTAGTTTGTTAATAATGAAAAATTAGAAACCACATAAATTTCTACCAAGAGGATTATAATGTTATATATAATAGTAATTTATATCATATAAATTAAGTCATTAAAAGTGGAGTTCTGGCCAGGCGTGGTGGCTCACGCCTGTAATCCCAGCACTTTGGGGGCTGAGGCCGGCGGATCACGAAGTCAGGAGATCAAGACCATCCTGGCTAACACAGTGAAACCCTGTCTCTGCTGAAAAATAGAAAAAATTAGCCGGGCGTGGTGGCAGGCACCTGTAGTCCCAGTTACTCGGGAGGCTGAGGCAGGAGAATGGTGTGAGCTCGGGAGGCGGAGCTTGCAGTGAGCCAAGATTGTGCCACTGCACTCCAGCCTGGGCGACAGAGGGAGACTCCGTTTCAAAAAAAAAAGTGGAGTTTTTAGGCCAGGCACGGTGGCTCACGCCTGTAATCCCAGCACTTTGGGAGACCGAGGCAGGTGGATCACCTGAGATCAGGAGTTCGAGACCAGCCTGGCCAACAGGATGAAACCCCCGTCTCTACTAAAAATACTAAAAAATTAGCTGGTGTGGTGGCGGGCACCTGTAATTCTAGCTACTTGGGAGGCTGAGGCAGGATAATCACTTGAACTCAAGAGGTGGAGGTTGCAGTGAGCTGACATCGCGCCATTGCACTCCAGCCTGGGCAACAAGAGCAAAACTCCTTCTCGAAAAAAAAAAAGTCGAGTTTCAAATAACATAGGTAAAAACATGAGATAAAAATTATAATATTTATATGCATCTTAGTATGATCCTGAATTTGCAAAGATAAAAAAAGAAAAAACAACTGGAAAAAATATGTACATCAAAATGGTAACAATAGTTATATCTAAATGGTGGCATTAAAGGTAATTTAATGAGGTAGAAGGATCAAGAACCTGAGAGGTCGAGGGGTGGTAGCAGTGAGCTATGATCGAGCCACTGCACTTCAGTCTAGGCGAAAGAGACCCTGTCTCCAAAAAGAAAAAAAGAGTCTGAATACATACAGAAGAATCATTGTGATGAGATTTATATTATGCCAATATCAGCATATTTCAACAACATAAGAAAAAAATGGAAAATACATTCTTTCAGGATATACTCAATGAACAAGTTTATCACAGCTCTACCGTATTCAAGATCACTAAAATGTCAGTCAAACTTACCAATGGGTACGAATGGTGCCTCTTTAGCTTTTCGAATAAGCTTGGATCCCTGATCTTCCTCATATGAAGGAAGGGAAACACCTGTGTCTGTTGACATAGTGACTGCTTGAAGAATCACCCTGAGAGAGAATTTCTGAGGTTCTGTAATTAAAAGCATCTGAACATTATTAAATATCTGAATGTATTTAAAATATTCCTAACTTCCACGAGAATCTTAGCATATGTTATCCATAATCCTAAAGTTAAAAAATATTTTTAGAAATTAACTGTATTTTTAACGTATAGTCACCCTCAGGGAGAGTTTGTATACATTTATTCTCCCTATTGTTTTGCCGTTTCTCCAGTACAACCCATTCATTTTTAGCACAATGTATTAAAAATAGCGAAAAATTTTAAATTGATGTTACTTTTATCAATTAAAATAGTAGCTACTAATTTTCTAGCTATCTTCATCCTTAATCAACTATTTAACTTGACAATTTTAAGTTACTCAAAGCAAACTGAGAAATCCTATTGAACCTTCAATATCACGATGGAAATCCTACTTAGCACTTTTCGGTGTAGTTAAGTGCAGTCTTTATTGCTTTCAACTGCTGGTTTATTTATTCCAATGTGCTTCCTTGCTTTAGTTTTCACTTCAGATTAGTTTCTAATCTATTACAGTAATCTGTTATCCATGATGGTTGCCCCTGGGGGAAAAAGTAGTTATTTTGAACAGCCAAAGTTTCTACCTAGCTCATTATTTACTCATTTTAAGAACAAAGCTTTTATTTCAAATAATATTGGTAGAAATGTCTCCTTCATAGCCTTTTAGATTTTTTTATGACCTATGATTAGTTTTTTTCTTTTTTGAGACCGACTCTCGCTCTGTTGCCCAGGCTGGAGTGCAGTGGCACGATCTCAGCTCACTGCAACCTCCACTTGGCACACACCACACCACCATGCCTGACTAATTTTTTTGTATTTTTTAGTAGAGACAGGGTTTCACTCCTGACCTCAAGTGATCCACCCATCTCAGCTCCCAAACTGCTGGGATTACAGGTGTGAGCCACTGTGCCAGCCTATGATTAGCTTTTTTTTTTTTTTTTGAGATGGAGTTTTGTTCTTGTTGCCCAGGCTGGAGTGCAATGGCGCAGTCTTGGCTCACTGCAACTTCTGCCTCCCAGGTTCAAGTGATTGTCCTGCTTCAGCCTCCCAGATACCTGGGATTAGAAGTGCCTGCCACCATGCCTGGCTAACTTTTTTGTATTTTTAGTAGAGATGGGGTTTCACCATCTTGGCCAGGCTGGTCTCTAACTCCTGACCTCAGGTGATCCACCTGCCTCCCAGTGTTGGGATTACAGGCGTGAGCTACCAAGCCTGGCCCTATGATTAGCATTTTTAACATCACTGCAGCACAAAACTGAATTACCCTCAGGGTCTTCTTAATATCTTCTAAGCTTCAGATCTGCCTCCCTTTACATACCTTACATCCCCCAGGCTTCCCTTTAAAACTCTGCCCTCTTTTTATAATTCCTTTAAATGGTATCCCAAAGGCAAGAACTAGCCTGATAGCATATGAATAAGGGGATAGGGGTTAAAAAAAAAATAAAAATAAAAAAGATTCATTTTCATTATCACAGGGATCAAAGGCTCCTTTCCTCCTTTTCAGTCGTCTCAGTGAATAGCCTTTTACCACAATGAGGCATTAACAAATTCAATTTCATTTTAGCCACAATAACAAAATATACTTTCTTCACTGAACTATTTTGAATTGCAGTAAACTTTACCCACAGATAAAATAAGGGGATGAAGCACAGTTTAGGTATACAAGTCTCTAATTAGTGCCAATTACAATAAACTTAAGTCTATGCCCACCCTATCACCCATATAAAATCTTACTTTCACTTCTGGGTTTTTTATATGCATTATGCTCCCTTTGATAAAAATACCTCTCATTCAACACCTTGCTACTCAAGGGGAATCAGTGGCAGTTAAGGTCCTCAACAAAAATGCAACTCCAGAGGTAGGGGGTGGTGTGCTTAGTTTAGAAAGTGAACTCATCCCTATAAGCCTCACCTTCATTGAGATGACTCAACCCTGTCATCGGACATAGAAGAAAATAAAAGAAAATTTAGATTGGACTTAGACCTTCTTTTTGTACTCCATTACTTGTTAATTGAATAAACTCCTAACTACTGAGCTTTATTATACATAAGGTTCAATAAGCTCAAGGTTCAAGACACTCACTATATATCTGAATAATACAATATAAATGCTAAAGTAATTAATGGTTCAAAAATTAGTTTTTTTTTTTTTTAAAAGAGAAATCATGTAACTGCCCAACAGGTTCACCTTGCTCGCTGGCTAGACAGAGCTGATTTATCAAGACAGGGGAATTACAATAGAGAAAGAGCAATTCACCCAAAGCCAGCTGCGTGGGAGACTAGGGTTTTAATTAGTCAAATCAGCCTCTTGGAGCATTCAGGTATCAGTTTTTGAGGATAATTTGGTGGGTAGGGGAAGGCCAGTGAATAGAGTGCTGATTGGTTGGGTTGGAGATGAAATGGGAAGTTGAAGCTGTCCTCTTGTGCTGAGTCAGTTCCTAGGTAGGGGACGTAAGATCAGATGAGACAGTTTATTGATCTGGGTGGTGCCAGTTGATCAAATGCAGGGTCTGCAAAATATCTCATGCACTGACCTTAGGATCATTTTAGGGAGGGTCAGAATCTTGTAACCTCCAGCTGCATGACTCCTAAAATATAATTTCTAAGCTGTGGCTAATTCATTAGTCCACCAAAGGCCATCTAGTCCCCAGGCAAGAAGGGGGTTTGTTTTGGGAAAGGGCTGTTACCATCTTTGCTTTATTTTTCTATTTTTATTTTATAAGACAGGGTCTAGTTCTGTCACCCAAAGCTGGAGCACAATCTCAATCTTGGCTCACCGCAACCTCTGCCTCCCAGGTTTGAGCGATTTGTGCCTTAGCCTAACAGCTGGGATAACAGGCGTGCACCACCATGCCTGGGTAATTTTTTTGTATTTTTAGTAGAGATGGGGTTTTGCCATGTTGGCCAGGCTGGTCTCAAACTCCTGGCCCCAAGTGATTTGCCCGCCTCAGCCTCCCAAAGTGCTAGGATTATAGACATGAGCCATCATGCCTGGCTCTGTCTCTTTTTTGGCTAGGTCCTATCTCTTTCACTGTCTCAGTTATAATTTTGCAATGGTGGTTTCAATCACAGTGTGATTAATTGTCAATAGCCTAATACAGACAAGGTCTGAATTTAGAGAGAGTGATGTGTTTTAGCTAAAGGAAGTTTGGCATCTTTCACAGAGAAACACTTGAGACTGGCTTTGAAGAAACTGCATAAATGGACTGGATGGAGAGATTAAACACTGTAGACCAGCCTAGCCAACATGGTGAAACCCCACCTCTACTAAAAATACAAAAATTAGCTGGGCATCGTGGTGGGCGTGGTGGAGTGCCGCCTGAAATCCCAGCTACTTGGGGAGGCTGAGGCAGGAGAATCGCTTGAACCCAGGAGGCGGAGGTTACAGTGAACCAACATTGCGCCACTGCACTCCAGCCTGGACAACAGAGTGAGACTCCATCTCAAATTAAAAAAAAAAAAAAAAAAAAATCATGACCTTCTCAAAGGGGAAGTTTATCACAAATCCTTTCATTTCCCTTCCCAACCCCACATTCTAACCATATTAATTTTTTTTTTTTTTTTGAGATGGAGTCTCGCTCAGTCACCTAGGCTGGAGTGCAGTGGCGCAATCTTGGCTCACTGCAAGCTCCGCCTCCCGGGTTCATGCCATTCTCCCACCTCAGCCTCCCGAGTAGCTGGGACTACAGGTGCCTGCCATGGCGCCCGGCTAATTTTTTGTATTTTTAGTAGAGACGGGGTTTCACCATTCATAGGATGGTCTCTATCTCCTGACCTTGTGATCCGCCCGCCTAGGCCTCCCAAAGCGCTCAGCCCACATTAAATATTTTTAAGATGCTCTCTATACCTCCAAGCCTTTGCACAAGCTGATTCCTCTACTTGTGAGAGTTTCCCTCCCTTTCCATCCCCTTCAGATACTCTTTCCTAGCTAACTCCTCCCATTTTCTTTTTCAGGTTTGGTTTTTCTTTTTTTACACTGAGTCAGAAAATTATTTTAATAGTTAAAAACCTTTTTTTTTTTTTTAACAGAATCAGTATAAAATAGCAGTTGATTTCTCCATAATTATCAGAATTATTTATACTTGAGGTCTTGGCTAAGTGGGGCTGAAATCAACAAAAGGTCTTGGACTACTGGCTCAGAAACAATCCGAGGAAGCCCGCCCTGTTGACATCTGTCATGCTTAGCTCTTACGAGATGATCTGGTCCTTAAAAAAAAAAAAAAAAAAAAAGTATCTCTATTCATTCTTTGGAGGCTTGAAGTGAATTCAGCAGTATTCATTAAACTCCTTCCAGCTCCTGTCATTTACCATTCTGACTGCATCCATTTCAACTTAGTCTATTCTCTTCTGAGTTGCTTTAGCAATATTAAATGGTCCAAATTCTTTTCTCTCTCCTCTTGGAGGTTTTTTACTACTGCTGAGGTCTGGGCTATACAGTTTTTCAATGACTCTGTCCCTGCTGGCATGAGCTGCCATCAAAGACTCAAAGTTGTTTACAGGTTTGGCTGGCATCAAGTTTCCCTGCAAAGGAAGCTGTTGGAACCGTAGCGTTTAATTCACGTACTAGCCTGTCATCAATTGTCCACATCACCTTGAGTAATTCCTGGAACTAGGCAAAGCCCTCACAGTTCACACCACCGCTGGGTGCCACCATATTGGACTCAGGTTCACATCTTAATTGACCTCCTCTCAGAAATTTGTCTCTTTAAGTTTGTAAGTGCTTTGGTTATGCAGTCCCATAGGATCTTGTACTCTCCTTATAACCCTTAAAACCATCAGTTTGTCTGTTTCTTTTGCTAGAATCCTTAAGTCAGGGGCCAATACCTGCTCTACTTGTATCCAACTCCACTGCCTGGTGCAATACCCTATATATAATAGGTACACTACAAATGTTTCTTGCATACATTTAAAAGTTACATTTCTCAACCACTGAAAGCATTCTTAGGTTACTCAGGAATATTGAGTGGAAAAAAAAAAACAATCATCCAGACTTGTAGAGTTTAATCAGTAAGAAAAATGCCAAACTGTATGTTCTTAAGTGCTTATTTCTTTTATGTTTCTTATATTGTACCTATGAAAAGAGAAATAACCTGAGGTCTTAGTTCCTTGCAACACAGGGGACAAAACTATTATATACCACAATTCACTTTTAAAAACTAAAAACTTCTGCAGATATAAAAGCATGTTTTCCCCTTTTTTGCCTGAATCATTTCTAAACTAAAAAATCATTTGGGAACTGTCTTTAAAAGCAAGCAAGTTGGTAGCCGGGAATCATGGTGCACACCTGTAGTCCCACCTCCTCAGGAGGCTGAGGCAGGAGGGCTGCTTGAGCCTGGAAGATGGAAGCTGTGGTGAGTCATGATCCAGCCACTGCACTCCAGCCCGGGAAACAAGCAAGACCCTTGCTGAGGGACCCAACAAACAAACAAAAACAGGACATAAATGGTTTTTAAAAAACAGCAAGAAAGTTGGTAGTTTTTCTTATAATTATCTCACATCTGGTTGACTCTAATTCTCCAACGGGTCAATGGAGCAAAAGGTTTTTTTTTTTTTTTCTCCTTTCAGGAGGGAGGGGGTTAGTTGTCTCTTTCCTGTATATAAATCAAGACAGGAGAAAATCTATTTCTCCGTTCTTCATCTATGATACAGACTCTTAAAGTTTGTATGGATAGGGCATTTGACCTGGCTTTCAGAAAATAGCCCCTGCGGTAAGAATCAGGGTGTGAGGAACAAAACGGCCATTACTTGCTTGAAACGAGACGATAATCTGTCTGTGATTCCAGATTACCTTATGTGTACATTTCAGAATAAAATTAATAAGGATGAATATTTAAAAATCCAACACATAGCACTTGTTATTCTGTAGTCCAAATATTATAATTCCCATATAGTACATATCTAAAATATTGTATGAATACAAAAATTTTGGTAACTGTCTTTCTAATTACCACGTGTAAGTTTCCAAAGTATTCATAGTTTATAGCCACCTGAATTGAAAACTGGTTAAGTATCAGGAACAATAATTTCGAATCATATAATTTGAGAGTAACAAATCAGATGAATAATCCAGGCCAACAGCGTTATTTTACAGGTGGGGAAAAGGTTGTGAGAGGGTTATACCAATTGCTCAGTACAAGGAATACATGTGTCTGGTGGGGCAGGATTAGAATCCAGCTCTCCTGATATAGAGTCCTGGGTTCTTTTGATTGACAATATATTGCCAAAACATCAATCTAATGCTGCTGATGTAAATTAAATTTGCAGATAAGAATTCTGATTAGAAAATGCAAGAATCCATTACTCAACAGAAGCCCACGTTGTTCTCTTTCAATGATATATATAAAAAAGTCATGCCTAAATGGAATCTTCTTCAGTGACTTAACTCATCTAACAATTTCAATTGTGATTTGAAAAGACTTTTTTCACTACACCACTGCCAGACTTTCCTTCATTATCCACCAACAGTAATTGTCTCAGATCTCTGTCAGAAAGTTGAATAGACGCTAAAAAAGGCACCAGTAACCAGATATTCAAAGTCAGTTTGGAGAGCACAAATTATTCTGTACGCTTAGTAAGACACGACTGAAGACCTTTCCACAGGGAACCTAAAAGTGGCATTAAGGGAAGATGAGCCGTCCAGCATCAGGAGACGTAACAGGCTGAACGAAGGATCTTTCTTCACAGTTATTTTGTCACGGGAACTACTATCTAAGGCAATGCTGGCTTCAACCTTTGATTTTGCATCAGTCGCCCATCAGCCTGTTTAAAATGGCTGCCAAGGCCCCAGCATGGAGATCCGGATTCAGGTGGTCTGCGGCAGAGCTCGAGGAATTTTTACTTTAAGAAGCCCCTTCAAGTGACTCTGGCGCACAAAGAGAACCCCTAGTATACAGGATTCCAAATATGTGTGTCATGCTGGAGCTTCATGACCAGGCTGTCACCGCTTCAACCTGTTAGAACTTTCCATCCAAACCTGTCTTACTCGAAAGTGCCTTTGTACTTCCGGAAGCAGAGATCCCTGTCGTGGGGAATACTGCGAAGAGGGAAACAGGCGGCTTCCTACTCCGGGAATTTAAGACAAAGGCGAATATCACTGCTGCATCACGTCGGCAGCTCCCAATTCTGCCCTCACGCTGTGCTTTGTAATCTCTAACCCGCCGACTCGGCAGGAGAAAAATTTAATTCGGTCACAGAAGCAATACACAGGGCCCTAGGCCTGGTCACTTTCCCAGGGTGGAGGAAACACCAGGTCGGGGAGAAAAGCAGGATCAGGACTGTAAAGTCCTCTGCTAGTACGCCCTCCCCTCAACCTCCCGACCTTCCTCGCCGCCTCTCTTCCTGTGACCTTGTCGGGACTCCGTGACAAGAGAGCTCGCTCTCCTATCCTGCCTCGCCCGCCGCTCAGCCTGCTCTTCAGAATGTTCCAAGCTCTGGGGACGCTCCCGCTCCTCGCTCCCCGCCGTCCGGCCCAGCCAACACTCTCCTACTCCCGCCTCTCATTTACCACCCCAGCAGTGAGTCCTCCCCGCTCAGCAACAACTCACTCCACAAGCTTCTGCTTCATCTCCTCGCTGGCTCCGTCTCCCCTCACCCTAAGGACCCCAGGCCTCGGCTCCCGACCCCTCTCCTCCTCCCATGCTCTAGGCGGGGCCTGAGCCCCGGCAACTCCACCTCTCCTTCCTCATTCCAGACACTGCCCCCAGCCCCCACCCCCAAAGTCCTTTCGGCCTGGCCAAGCGCTGCCCCACTTCTTCCCGCCCCGCGGCCCGTGACCCTGGCTCACAGTCCCCCGGCTTATTTCGCTTACCTAGAGTGAGAAAACCTCTCACACGCCAACCGGCTTCAGATCCCTGCAGTCGTAACTTGTCCGGCCGGCTTCTCCCCACCCACAACCGTCCCAGCCAATCAGAGGCCAGCGGCCGCAAAACGACGCGTGCGTGTGCGCGGCGGGTGGGGCAGTCCAGAGCGGGTTCCGGATTGCCGGGGGCGGTGAGTGCCGGCCCGCTACCCCGGCTCTAGCGTACTGGCGGAAACAGACGTGAGAGCTTGGCGCCCAGGGTTCGCGCCCGGGCACTTGAGGGGCTTTGGCTCCTGGCCCGCGGGCTCCTCAGATTTCTCCTGCTCTTTTCTCCTCGGGCAGCGGGAGCGAGCACCGCAAACGCCGTGTCCCGAGTGCCGGCCTCCTGCGGACGCCTCACGGGCCGGAAAGGGATGGGGGTGAGGGGTTTCCGCTGTGGGTGAGGTGGGGTTCCCGGACCCACACGGGTCCGACTGCTTGTTCTCGCCGTTCAGTAACGAGATGCAGACTGACTGGGAAAGAACGGAGTTTATTTCTGCAAAAGGTTATAGGGAGAAGGTCGGAGTAACTCACCAGACCAACTCAAAATTATTAATACAAGTTTTTCTAGTGCTTAAATACATTCAGTGCACTTGCAAGTCGAAAGCCAAAGTGTTTCACTCAATCTGATCTTTAACCGTAATAGGGTCAGGTGCTAGACAATTGCTTTCAGAGCCTTGGAAATAATCTAAAGTGGGCCCCGGTACAAGGTGTGCAGGAACAACTCCATTATTTTAACTAAACTCTAGGGGTTGAGAAAGCCCAGGCGGGATCTTAATGGACTTG
>NW_012102754.1:184596-186403 GCF_000951045.1 Mandrillus leucophaeus | reverse complement strand
GATCTCAGCTCACTGCAAGCTCCGCCTCCCGGGTTTACGCCATTCTCCTGCCTCAGCCTCCCAAGTAGCTGGGACTACAGGCGCCCACCACTGCGCCCGGCTAATTTTTTGTATTTTTTAGTAGAGACGGGGGTTTCACCGTGTTAGCCAGGATGCTCTCGATCTCCTGACCTCGTGATCCGCCCGTCTCGGCCTCCCAAAGTGCTGGGATTACAGGGTTGAGCCACCGCGCCCGGCCCATTCTAGCCTTTCTGCTAAGGCACCAGTTTCTCCAATTCTTTAATGTTTAACTTATACATGCATCAGAATGACAGTGAGGCGTTGGTGAGAGCTGCTCTGGTTGCTAATGGAGATCTGGCCTGCCACAGTGGGAGCAGAGCTTGCTCTAGGGCGCCCGGTGCGCTGGGAAGACTGCGGGCTCTATCCATTCTACTCCCAGGGCGGTTGTCGGTCAGGACCAGTGTGCTGTCAGATCCCACGTGGGATCCTTCCTGGAGCTTACACTATAATAGGAGGCAGCCAGTACTTGCAAGCATGGGGTCGCGGGAACTACGACCTCACCCAGGCCAGGCCACCTTTCTCTCAGGAAGGAGGTGTCAGAAGCCCCGCGTGATAGCGAGCTTCCGGGGACAGGGCTTCTAATGTGTTTGTCAGGTAAATAATGAGTGACAATCCGGCGAATTGTGGGTCAGCGAAAAAAGTCGAACTCTTAGATATTTGAAGAGATTTATTCTGAACCAAATATGAGTGACCATGGCCCCTGACACAGCCCTCAGGAGGTCCTGAGAACATGTGCCCAAGGTGGTCCAGGCACACTTGATTTTATACATTTTAGAGAGGCATGAGACATCAAATACATTTAAGAAACACATTGGTTTGGCCCAGAAACGGGGGACAACTCAAAGGCGAGAGGGGAGCGGGCTTTAAACATTTAAATGTTTAAATTTAAACCAGTAAATTTAAACATTTTCTGGTTGATAATTGGTTGAGTTTGTCTAAAGACCTGGGATCAATAGAAAGGAAATGTTCAGGTTAAGATAAAAGATTGTGGAGACCAAGGTTGTTTTTAAGTCTTAGAGAGACTGCTTTTAGAGACAGGCTGCCTTTAGACAGATATAGGCTGCCTTTAGAGACAATAGATGACAAATGTTTCATATTCAGATCTTTGAAAGGTGCTAGACTTTTAATCTCTTTAGGACTGGGGAGGCCTGGAAGAAAAGATCTAGCTATGTTAATAGAGATTCTTTACAGATGCGAATTTTCCCCCACAGAGGACAGATTTGCGTGGCCATTTCAAGATATGGCAAAGAAACATGTTTTGGGGTAAAATATTTTTATTTTCTTCCTTGTCTCATAATGTTATGCCAGAGTCAAGTTGGAAAGTAAGTCACGATATATAGAGTTAAATAAAACCCATTTGATGAGAATTTATGACTTGTAGGGCATGACTCCCCAGACCCTTTAGATAGGAATTTGGGTAAGGTAAAAAAATCAGACCTTAGTCCTCAGACACAAAGCATCTACAACTGCACCGTGGGGAAATCTGGGACTAAGTTAGAGTCTCTTGATATAACCACAAAACAAGGCACACTACCAAGTGCTCTGTCTTACAGATAGGAACTAAATGTCATGGGCTCAGGATTTTGAAAATCGTTCGTCTTATAATTAAGATACATGTAAGAAACATTTCATGCTATGGATGATTAAGAACTTCATACTTCGGGGGCCAGGTGCGGTGGCTCAAGCCTGTAATCCCAGCACTTTGGGAGGCCGAGATGGGCGAATCACGAGGTCAGGAGATCGAGAC
>NW_012102754.1:136011-184196 GCF_000951045.1 Mandrillus leucophaeus | reverse complement strand
AAAAAAAAAAAAAAAAAGGAATGCGTAACTCTCTGGGAATGCAGTCCAGTAGGTCTCAGCGTTATCTTACCTAGCCCCTATTCAAGATGGAGTTGCTCTGGTTCAAACATCTCTGACATGATGATTGGTATGAAGGTCAAATAACTAGTAAGTAACAGAGATAGAGGACTGTAAACTAGGAATTTTGATTCCACTATATTTTAAGAATATAGTGTTGTAGCAGGACAAGCCGCAGACAAAACTTCTCAGACACCGAGTTAAAGAAGGAAGGGGTTTATTTGGCCGGGAGCATCAGCAAGACTCCTGTCTCAAGAGCCAAGCTCCCCGAGTGAGCGATTCCTATCCCTTTTAAGGGCTCACAGCTCTAAGGGGGTCTGCGTAAGAGGGTCGTGATCGATTGAGCAAGCAGGGAGTATGTGACTGGAGGCTGCATGCACTGGTAATCAGCTCGGAACAGAACAGGATAGGGATTTTCATAGTGCTTTTCCATACAATGTATGGAATTTATAGATAACATAACTGGTTAGGTCAGGAGTCGATCTTTAACTACTAGGCTGAGGGCATGGCGCTGGGCTGTCTGCCTGTGGATTTCATTTCTGCCTTTTAGTTTTTACTTCTTTCTTTGGAGGCAGAAATTGGGCATAAGACAATATGAGAGGTGGTGTCCTCCCTTAGTATCACTTAACAGCAAGTGCTTTTTAAGACATAGAAAGGAAATACATTTTTATATATAAACTGGACTCTTTATTCATAATATTAAAAAAATAAGATTTTAGACAAATTATAGGATGATAGATCCACATAGATAATTTAAGGAAAGTTAGATATGCACTCTATGGCTACAACTGCATGGAAGATGCACATTTGTCCCCCAAAATCTCTTTATTAAGGCTACTGTTAAACACTACTTGGCAGAATTGTCATTAGTCTGACCCAGTTTGAAATGACGGTTGAATTTAGGAGAAAAAAGGCTCGTCTTTTGACAAAAGTGTGCCAGCCCTGTCAGTTTAAGGGAGAAAATATAAACAGAGGCGGTATAGGGGTGGAAAGGGATGATCCCTTTCTTTCCCATCATAAGCGTTGGAGCCAACACTCCTGTAACAAAAAACTGGTTAACAAGAGAAAATTACTAGCCTGGGCAATGTGGCAAAACCCTGTCTCTACAGAAAATACAAAATTAGCTGGGTGCGATGGTGTGCCTCTGTAGTCCCAGCTACTTGGGAGGCTGAGGTGGGCAGATCACTTGAGCCTGGGAGGTCAAGGCTGCAGTGAGCCAAGATTGCGCCACTGCACTCAGCCTAGGCCACAGAGTGAGACCCTGTCTCAAAAAAGAAAAGACAAAAACAAAACAAAAACAAGAGAAAAACATTATAAATGTACTGTATTTGATCAAGGTTTGTTTTGTTTGTTTGTTTGTTTGTTCTTGAGACAGAGTCTTGCTCTGTTGCCAGGCTGGAGTGGAGTGGCGTGATCTTGGCTTACTGCAACCCCCTCCGCCTTCTGGGTTCAAGCGATTCTCCTGCCTCAGCCTCCCAAGTACCTGGGACTACAGGTGTGTGCTACCATGCCTGGCTAATTTTTTGTATTTTAGTAGAGACGGGATTTCACCATGTTGGCCAGGATGGTCTTGATCTCCTGACTTCATGATCTGCCTTCCTCGGCCTCCCATTGATCAAGGTTTTACATGATGCAGGAGCCTTCAGAGTGAAGACCCAAAGAAACAGGTGACACTTATCTAATTATATGCTTAGGTTTGATGAAACAGGGACAGTCATGTAGAAATGTGATTGGACAACAAAGGATATGACCTAATGGCAATAGAAAACCTAGCAAGACCTGTCTGTTCAGATTCTTGAACCTTCTTTCTATTGTAGCATTTTTCTTTTCACGATACAGTACAGGATCCTTTCTGGAATGGAGGTCTTATGAGCTACTATTGAACAAGGTAGGTGAGAGAATTTCTTTACGGCCAATTCTTAGACAAAAAGTTGGGGAAGCGGTCAGGCGCAGTGGCTCACACCTGTAATCCCAGCACTTTGGGAGGCTGAGGCGGGTGGTTCACGAGGTCAGGAGTTCGAGACCAGCCTGACCAACATGGTGAAACTCTGTCTGTACTAAAAATATAAAAATTAGCCAGGCATGGTGGCATGCACCTGTAATCTCAGCTACTCAGGAGGCTGAGGCAGGAGAATCGCGTGAACCTGGGAGGTGGAGGTTGCAGTGAGCCAAGATCGCACTGCTGCAGTCCAGCCTGGGCGACAAAGCTAGACTCTGTCTCAAAAAAAAAAGTTGGGGAAGCTTAAAAGTTCTGGTTTCTGTAATCAGCCTTGGGGAAGAGGAATTCTATTTTCTATGACTTGCTTCAGGAGAGAATGAGGGGCTGAGAGATAGACAGGAGGGTAAGACAGGTTGGGTAGAAACTTTACTTCTGAGGCTGCTTCTGAGGCCTTCACTTTGGGGTATCATTTTCTGAGCCCCAACAGCAGGAAAGAATAAGTAATAGGAAATTACAAAACAGTATTGACATAGATATTTCCTGAATTCTAAACTGATCCATCATTTAAAAAATAACATTTTATTGGAATTAGTTGCAGAATATCTTTCAGTCTATTGGTAATGCGATTGGAATGATGAGTTAGGAATCAACTCACCATTTCAAACAAATTAACGTTTTGTTTAAAAAGACTGGGTGTATTGATAAACCAATGTGGGATATGATAAGGTGTCTCTTCAAATAATCTGATCAATCTTTTATTCTTTAATTCATAGTACCTCTCCCCCCATTTTTCTCCTTTTTCTCCTTTTTTCCTCCTTGCCTTTGTTAAATGCCCAGGCACGCCACAATACCAAGTGTTATCAATACAACTTACATTCCTTTCCTTATTTGAAAAAAAGACTAACTTTCTAGCTCATTACAAACACCCCTTCCCCTTTCCCTCTACTTTTTCTTTTACATGCCCACCCTATCTAAAAAAAATCAAATGTCTAGCCAACCAAAATTAGTTTAAATTATACGACCCGACCCTGGCCAATAAAAAAAAGAATACGAAGGCAAGACTTACGTCAAAAATAAAGGCCCTCATGCCCCTTTGTTCAAGTGTGCTCTCATGGCAGCTGGCCAAAGAGACACCCCTCTGTGCAAAAGTAAAATTACTTCATTAAAAATCCTTTGTTCGAGTGTTCAATTTCCTTAAAATTGTAAGCATTATTCCTAACACCGACTTCATTTTTTTTTTTTTTTTTTTTTTGAGACAGAGTCTCGCTCTGTCGCCCAGGCTGGAATGCAGTGGTGCAACCTTGGCTCACTGCAGCCTCCACCTCCCAGGCTCAAGCGATTCTCATGTGAATAGCCAGGATTACAGGCATCTGCCACCACATCCGGCTAATTTTTGTATCTTTAGTAGAGATGAGGTTTCACCATGTTGGCCAGACTGGTCTTGAACTCCTGACTTCAAGTGATCTGCCCACCTCAGCCTAGCAAAGTGCCGGGATTACAGGTGTGAGCCATCAGGCCAGGCTCTCATTTCCTCATTATTTTGAAACAAGGCACATACATTTTCTGTAGGGAAAAGAAAGATCAGACTGTTGCTGTGTCTCTGTAGAAAAGGAAGACATAAGAAACTCCATTTTTATCTGTACTAAGAAAAATTGTTTTGCCTTGAGATGCTGCTGTTAATCTGTAACTTTAGCCCCAACCCTGTGCTCACAGAAACATGTGCTGTATGGAATCAAGGTTTAAGGGATCTAGGGCTGTGCAGGATGTGCTTTGTTAACAATATATTCACAGGCAGTATGCTTGGTAAAAGTCATCGCCATTCTCCATTCTCGATTAACCAGGGGCACAATGAACTGCGGAAAGCCACAGGAACCTCTGCCCAAGAAAGCCTGGGTATTGTTCAAGGTTTTCCCCCACTGAGACAGCCTGAGATATGACCCCATGGTAAGGGAAAGACCCGACCGTCCCCCCAGCCCAACACCCGTAAAGGGTCTGTGCTGAGTAGGATTAGTAAAAGAGGAAGGCCTCCATCTCCTGCATGTCCCTGGGAACGGAATGTCTCAGTGTAAAACCCGATCGTACATTCGTTCTATTCTGAGATAGGAGAAAATCACCCAGTGGCTGGAGGCGAGATATGTGGTGGCAATGCTGCTCTGTTACTCTTTGCTACACTGAGATGTTCGGGTAGAGAGAAGCATAAATCTGGCCTACATGCATATCCGGGCACAGTACCTTCCCTTGAACTTATTTGTGACACAGGTTCCTTTGCTCACATGTTTTCCTGCTGACCTCCCCATTATCACCCTGTTCTCCTGCCGCATTCCCCTTGCCGAGATAGTGAAAATAGTAATCAATAAATACTGAGGGAACTCAGAGACCGGGGCCGGTGCAGGTCCTCCGTATGCTGTGCGCCAGTCTCCTGGGCCCACTGTTCTTTCTCTATACTTCGTCTCTGTGTCTTGTTTCTTTTCTTAGTCTCTTGTTCCACCTGATGAGAAATACCCACAGGTGTGGAGGGGCTGGCCCCCTTCAATTTTCTTTCCCTCAGGGTTGTATATTGCATAATGGCCCTTGTTTGGCTAAGAGTATTGTAGTGGGACTGCATTTGTTGTGCCAAGCCCTTATTGAAACTAATGGGGTGGATACAATTTATTTCCTAGATAGTCATACCTTCTAATGTTGCTTTATGAGAGAGACAAAGTATAAATGTTTAGGAAAGGTTTAAAACAATGCATTCTAAATTTTTTTCTAAAGATTGAGTCTCAGTGTTAGATACTAAAGGGGCCTTAAAGCTCATCTAGTCCATTTCCTTTCTTTTAATGAAAATACAGTTTTTGAGAATGTAAATGGATGTTTTAGATGACACTTACAGGCAGAATCTGAATAACTGTGCCTTCCTGAGAAGTAGCCCAGTGCTCTGTTTGCTTGGTTACCTCTCCAGGTCATGGAATCAGATCTCTTAGTATTCCATGCAGCTTAAAACTGAAAACCTTTAGTAAAAGTGGTTGGGCAATTTTCAGCTTTTTTTTTTTTTTGAGATGGAGTCTGACTCTGTTGCTCAGGCTAGAGTGCAGTGGCGTAATCTCAGCTGACTTCAACCTCTGCTTCCCAGGCTCAAGTGATCCTCTTGCCTCAGCCTCCTGAGTAGCTGGGACTACAGGCATGTGCCACAACATCCAGCTAATTTTTTTGTATTTTTAGTAGAGATGGGGTTTCACCTTTTTGGCCAAGCTGGTCTCAAACTTCTGACCTCAAGTGATCCACCCGCCTCGGCCTCCCAAAGTGCTGGAATTACAGGCATAAGCCACTATGCCCGGCCTTCAGCCTTCTTTTGGTTCTAATCATATATGTGGTAAAGTGACTTATTTAGACAGTTATGTAATATGAACAATGCTATTAATGTTATTGAATTTTATTAAAATAAAGCTCCATAATTTATTTTATTTTATTTAGCATTAGGGCCTTTGGGACAAAATATGAATAATGAAAGCAAGATAATTTGCAAATAAGAATTAGTCCAAGAGCTATAGTATGGCCTTGTTTTAGGTTTGATTTTGATCTGTTTTTAAATAAGTATGTTACAGTATCTAATATTAACTTGAAATCTTGGTTCAGTTTGCCCCACATCATCTATTCTAAAAATATATGTATTAGCCTGTTCTCGCAATGCTAGAAAGAACTACCTGAGACTGGGTAATTTATCAAGAAAAGAGGTTTAATTGACTCTCAGTTCTGCAAGTTGTATAGGAAGCATGGCTAGGGAGGCCTCAGGAAACTTAACAATCATGGTGGAAGATGAAGGGGAAGCAAACCTGTCTTATATGCTGGGATCAGGAGAAAGCAAGTGAAGGAGGAAGTGCTACACACTTTTAAACAACCAGGTCTTGTGAGAACTCACTATAAGAGAACAGCAAAGAGGAAGTCCACCCCCATGATCTAATCACCTGCCACCAGGTCCCTCCTCCAACACTGAGAATGACAATTTGACTTGAGATTTGGGTGGGACACAGACCCAAACCGTATCATACAAATTCAAGAATTTATAATTTGGTACAATATGCCTTTATTATTTTCTGCACCATGTACATACTTCACTGTTTCACAGCATAAAGACTGAAAACTGCCATATTTATTAGGAAATTGTATTTTGTTTTTCAAGCTCTGTTGAGGAATAGATGGAATTTGTTCCATAGTGAGCTGTTTTTAAGTTTTCCCAATATCATTAATGACCCCAGTCTCATTCTGGGAAACTTAAATTCTCCTTGTAAATTCTAAGAAGTTCACACTTCACCCAAGCTTAATGTAATAATGAGAGACAACATATGTTTATGCCAAGGTATTTGAGTTTTGTTGCCTATTTGTGGGAGAAATTCTCTCTTTCTGATTAGTATGCAGAAACTAAAATCTTGGTGAATGATGGTGATACATATCTGAAACATAATCAGACGATTCGGTCGATTTTTTGTGAAGATTATTCTGCTACACTTTATACCATGTTGCATTACTAGAAAATGATAGTGACACACTTACATCTTTCATAATACAGACATCATAATTGGTAACAAATATGCAACATATATTATTCCATTCTTCGTACTGTGTGTCATTTTGAAGTATAATTGATGCAGAAGACTCAATACATTATTTGGGTTTTCAGGTATTAAACCAACCCACCTGTAATTTACAGAAAGAAAGGCAGCACAAAAAGTAGCTGCCAGCTTTGCTATTTTCCCCTCTTCAGAGAGCCTCTGTGACTTTTCATGCTGCAAGTAGCTGTCTACACATGATCGTATCTTCCATAGGAGAAACAGGCTTGTAAATTCAGATGTCTGTTTATGCTGAGGCCCAACTAAAAGCTGCATTACCTTGTTCTTGACATCCTTTTTAAAAAGTACTGTGTGATCTTTGTCAAACTTTGTTTAAAACAAAGGTTAAAGCTTTTGAGAAAATTGATAATGATTACCAGTGTTTTTATACCAGGTTTGGGAGTCACCATCAGCAGTTATTGAATACACACTTTGTGCGAAGTGCCTGTACTAGATTCTGAAGTTAAAGACTCAGTCCCTGCCCTGAAATAATTTATAATCTATTATAAGTATATATAAATATACTTTATTTATATTTAAATATAAATATTTAAATTTAAGGCAGAAGGAACAAGTATATATAAATAACAAAGACAGTTTATAAGTACTGGGAATGAAGTTTCAGGTAGACACCAAAGTAAGTGGAGCAGTTTCAAAGGCTTCTTGGGACTGGGGCTTAAGTGGACCTTGAAGGATGACTAGAATGTAAATGAATTGGGAGGATATTTCAGAAACAGCAAACAGAGGGCAGAAGAATAGAGGGAGACTCTGGGATTGTAGCTGTGTCACAGAGGACAGCAAGTGTGAAAAGGCAAACATTTGTGACTAGAGCAGAGTCAAAGAGAATAATGAAAAGTGAGTCACTGTGGGGAGGACCTTCCATGTTAATTAAAGAACCTGGACAATGTTCTATTAGGTGCCCCCTGAAGACTTTGGAGCAGGATGCTGACAAGAGCGGAGTGCAGTTGAGGTTCTTGGGAGTGAAATAGAATGGATTAGAAAGGGAGTGTCAGCCTTAGCCAGAAAATTAAAAACTATTCAGTAATAACCCATTACATTCTGTGTATTGAGACCATTTTCCCCTTGGTCTTAAGAAGGTAGAGGTAGTTACATGCAGTAGTGTTATCTCTCTACTCCTTGACAAGGACTGTCACTTTGAGGTAGCAATATTCTTTAAAGACCAGTCCCCAGGGAGAATTGGCTAGGGGCCAGGCCATCACAAGATTCCATGTCAGAAAATTGCCTTAACAGGCTACTCATAATGTGTTCCAATTTAGTACCCTTTACACTGCAGAGTCATGGAATAGTACTTAAGCTGTTCATTTTAAACAAAAATAAACTTCCTGGACACATTAATTACGTGTTTCAAAGTTTTATTTAAAACTTGCCTAAAAGGTAGGAGCTTTTAAGTAAACAAAAAATTTTCTCTTGGCAAAAAGTAACCGGACTCTTCCTTGGTCTGCTCATTCAAATATATCAGGTGTTTTATAAGAAACACTAATATTTTTCCAGAAGGATCAGCTGGCATCATATCTGACCATGTTCTGCTAAGGTGACAATTTTTCTTTCTCACACTTTATGCATTCCAGAACATTAATTCTCAAGGTAGGTACCTAGTTCATTCCTCGGCCCTTTAGGAAGAACAGTTCTATAATGAAAGCTCAAAACTCTCCAGAGGGAGAAAAGCTACAGCCACTTTTAATTTGGTATGAGTCAGGCTCCACAGGCTCTGGGGTTTGCTTTGCTGTTTACTAGTTATGTGACACTGAGCAAGTTAATTAATCATCTTGTGCCTCTGTTTCTTCATTTGTACAATAATAGGTTTCTTCATTTGTACAATAATAATAATAGTGGGGCTCTGGGGAGTGTTAAATGATATGTAAAACCCCAACATTTTCTGGCATATAGTAAGTGTTTTATGTATTAATTGTTATGATATTCTGTGGGGTTTTTTTGTGTGTTCCTGTAAGATACTACTTAGCTAATCTATAAACACAATTGATAGTTTCATGTGTGTATGTGCGTGTGTGTGTACTTTGCATTTTAAAATGTCTTTTGGTTACTGAGGGTTTCGATAAAAATCATAAATATAAGATGCTCACCATCAATATGGTATATTTCAGCAAAGAAGAAGCTAGGAGCTAGAAGCCACCTTCGATCTCTTTAGTTTACATAGTGTCTTAACTTTTATATTGCTGGTTTCATCACCTGGTTCCCATTAGCAACCAAAGTGGCAGCAGGATTTGTGTGTTTATGTAGTGATTTTTTTTGTGTGTGAACAAAAATATTATACTTTAAATATTTTAGTCTTGAATTGACTTTTCCACTGATGAAACTCTGTGGAAAAGGTCAATGAACTGAGGCACTCAGTTCATTTTATTTTTTTTTTAAAGGCAGAGTCTTACTTTGTCACCCAGGCTGGAGTACAGTGTGCAATTTTGGCTCACTGAAACCTCTGCCTCCTGGGTTCAAGCGATTTTCATGCCTCAGCCTCCTGAGTAGCTGGAATTACAGGTGTTTGCCACTATACCTGGCTAAAATTTTTTCTATTTTTAGTAGAGACAGGGTTTCACCATGTTGCCCAGGCTGGTCTCAAACTCCTGACCTCAGGTGATCTGCCCACCTCAGCCTCCCAAAGTGCTGGGATTACAGGTGTGAGCCACCATGCCTGTCTAGCACTCAGTATTTTTTATTGTTGTTGGGGACAGCAGGACACTTAACAAGTACTAATGAAAAAGTAATTTGGTAGAGTGGAAAAGGCACTGGCTTTGGGCCCCTAGATTGCTACCATGCATGAAGTCAAAAGGCATGGCTTTGAATGACAGTTTAAATGCTTATGGACATTATGACCTTGAACACATTATTTAGCCTCACATTTTTCATCAACACAATGGGGATACTAGTAAGTATATGCCTTACAGGATAGCATTGTGTGATCTAAATGACCATACCTAAGACACCAAGAAGCGTGCTTGGGATGTAATAGAGCCTCAGTCCATGTTAGTTCCTCTCACCAAACCAGGCCCCTTCCTCTTGCTGCTATCTTCTTAAGCATTAACCAGCAATGCAACCTCAAGTAAGTCATTTTTCTTCTTTAGACCGTCAAGTTTCCTGACCCCTTCTCCAAATCAATTCTCTCATTTATTCTTGTTCAGCCTCAGTTTCCTCAAGCCCATATCTTACTTGACTCTTCTATCATATTTGATGTTATGAATCTTCCATTGACACCCTTCTTCTCATTCTCCTTCCACTCTGGTCATTCTTTCTTAGTTATTGTTGCTGAATTTATTTCCTCTGTCCCTTAAATATTGGTGTGCTCTAGGGTTCTGTGCTCTCTTTCCTTCTTACTCTCTGCCCTTCTCTTAGAGTAATCTCATGTACTTTATGGTTTTTTATTCTCATCTGTATGCTGATGTTCTCGTCTCTCCTCTGTCTGCCACACTTCTTGCCTGTGTTCCAGAGCTATCTGTTCAACTGTGTGTTGGACATCTTCACTTTGGTATTTCACAGACTCCACATGTCCATAAGTGAGCCGAGTTAATCATCTCTCTCCTCCCCTCTCCTCTGCTCTCTACGTCTCTCTCCACACAAGCCTGCACTCTCTCCTAAATTCCCTGACGTGTTTGATGGAACAACTCTCCATCCCCTTCACCAAACATGAAACCTGGGTCAATCCCTGATGCCACTCCCTCCTTTCTTCACATCAAGCCAGTGACATCTGAGCAGAGAACTGAATGACCAGGGGTCAGCCCTATGAAGATCTAGGGAAAGATCTACAGCAGACATGGGACTGAGTTTTCATTTTCATTGTGACATGTTCTGAGCAAACTGGCCCAGAATTGGCTGCTTCCTACAAGCAGTAATGTTAAGAGGATCATTTACACAGGAAAGCGCTTAAACAGATCAAATAAGGAAAGACATTGGCATAATTTTTTTGAGATGGAATCTCGCTCTGTCGCCCAGACTGGAGTGCAGTGGCACAATCTTGGCTCACTGCAACCTCCATGTCTCGGGTTCAAGCAATTCTCCTGTCTCTGACTCCAGGGTAGCTGGGATTACAGGCAAGTGCCACCACACCCAGCTAATTTTTGTGTTTTTAGTGGAGACGAGGTTTCAACATGTTGATCAGACTGGTCTCAAACTCCTCAGGTGATCTGCCCACGTTGGCCTCCCAAAGTGTTGGGATTATAGGCGTGAGCCGCCATAACCGGCCCATAGATTGTTTTTACTGACAACATTTTCAAAGAAAATGCTGTGAGGTTGTCACTAAAAAATGGATCTTGGATTTTTTGCAGCTCCTCAAATCTCTTTTTGTTCTTTCTGTTAGTTATTTGATGAGGTGTTGGTGGGGGAAATGGGGGGCAGGTGGGATGGTGGGCACAGAATTTTCCTGACTAAGCTGAAGCTCTCCTGCCTCTTTTACTTGTTCTGAAGACTTTTGATTTTGAGACTAACGATACAACTATCTCGGCTTAAAAGTCTATATAACTTTATCTTGCATATATTTTATTATTAAATATGTCTTTTAGTAGAGAATGAGTAGGAAGACTTTGGTCTTTTCAATATTCAGTTTTATGTGGGTTATATCCTGATTTTTAAAGTTAGAAACTCATAATTTTATGTAATTCTATGTAACTAAAAAGATTGATTTATTTTTATAATCTGTATTTGTATAAGTATGGGAATAGATTACACAAAACAGCATTGATCACTGGAACTAAGGGCTTTCTGTTTACCACAGGCAAACAGCTCTTTCTAGTAGAAAAGAGCTGGGCTCCCTCACTGTTTCCTGGCACATGGTATGATACTGAGTTCCATGATTATGCATGTACATTGGGTTACAAGCCCCCTGGCAGCAGAACCTCTATTGCATCCTTCTTTGTATTGCCAACAGGGCCTGTTGGTGACCTGCACACAGGAGCCCTCCAGTCAGTATTGATTGAATGACTCAAGGCTGCCTCCCTGCAAAGTTGAGGTAAGCAGTTGAGTTCAGTGATGCTGGCTGCATTTTCAGCTATTGGGGCTGCAGTAGCTAGGCAGGGGCTGCAGGCCCTTATGGCTTTTTAGCCCTCCTGGTCACCCACCATTTACACAGTCTTCCTTTCAGAGCCCCCCGTTCTTGTCCTGCACTTCCTTAAATATTGATTGCCTCTCTGATTTCCCTCACTTTGTCTCTCCCAAAGATTTAGGGCTGTTTTTATGGTCTGCTAATTCTGTGAGAATGAGGTACCTCTTCTGGGAGGCACTGCCAAACTCAATGGCACTGCAAACAGGTTTTTATTGGCTCATCTCCAAGCACTCCAAGTCATTCTGCCCTCATACTGATTATGAGACACCATCTGTTTATCTTGATTGCGTAATAAATTGAGTACTCATAAATGTAGTTGACATCTAAATTAGATCCAAATCACAGTAAGAACAGGATAATGGTCTCCTTTGCCAGAGATGGATGAACAATTACTTTTATAGTTCTGGGAGAAAAATGGGTTATGCAAACAGATACTTCACCCAAATTGGTTTCCTGAGTGACTCTCCATATGTTGATGTTTTTGCTCAGGGACAGGATCCTCCCTACCCTGTTTCAGGGAAAACTAGAAAAGAAATGTAATCTGCTTTGGGAGGCTGAGGCGGGTGGATCATGAGGTCAGGAGATTGAGACCATCCTGGCTAACATGGTGAAACCCCGTCTCTACTAAAAATACAAAAAATTAGCCGGGTGTGGTGGTGGGCGCTTGTAGTCCCAGTTACTTGGGAGGCTGAGGCAGGAGAATGGCGTGAAACCAGGAGGCGGAGCTTGCAGTGAGCAGAGATAACACCGCTGCACTCCAACCTGGGCGACAGAGCAAGACTTCATCTCAAAACAAACAAACAAACAAACAAATATAATCTGCCCAACCCAAGTGAATCAATAGTCAAATGCTAGCCACCAGTGTCCTTCTGTTACCCTGCTTTCTGAGGGCCAGAAGAGATTTTCAAAGACTACAAGCACTAAAATAACAGTTAAAAAAAAAAAAAAAAAAAGCTAGTAACCTTGGCCTGTTGCCTAGTATAATATAGCTGTTCAGAAGGAAATCACAAGGCAGTGGGACTGGGCTTAAGGTGCAGCTTGTGAATTCTCTAGGAATTGGGTGAGTTATTGCTTAAGGACAGTTCATCAAGGGTTTTTTTTTTTTTTTTTTTTTTAGATGGAGTCTCACACTGTCACCTGGGCTGAAGTGCAGCAGTACGATCTCAGCTCACTACAACGTCCGTCTCCCAGGTTCAAGTGATTCTCTTGCCTCAGCCTCCTGAGTAGCTGGGATTACAGTTGCCTGCCACCGTGCCTGGCTAATTTTTAAAATTTTTTAGTAGACATAGGGTTTCACTGTATTTGCCAGGCTGGTCTTGAACGCCTGACCTCGTGATCCACCCGCCTTGGCCCCCGAAAATGCTGGTGCTGGGATTACAGGCATGAGTCACCACACCTGACCTCATCAATAGTTTTAAAAGACCTATTACCATTTCTGGCTAATTTGCTTTTACAGTTAATTCGGAATGCTTGTGATCCATGGGCTGTATTTAGTGAGTTGTCCCTGGCATCCCTTTTTCTTATATCCGTGTTCCACTAGAAGCAAGAAGAACCACATACAGCCGCTCAGTCTGCAATACACCACCAGCACACACACACAAGAGTCCTGTTTAGCTCATTTCCATTTCCTACACGCACTGCTGCAAACTTGACCTACACACTTGACATATGAAAGTGTCTCTGATCATGTACACAACTCTACAAGTGTGTATTATTACCCCCATTTTATACAGGAGGAAACTGAGGTTCAGTGTGGTTAGGTAACTTGCTTGGGTTTCCATAGAGGCAGAGGTAGAATTTGAACCCAATACTGTTTAGCTCATGCTCTTTCTGGAACACTCTGTCTTTTCTTTTTGCTGCCTGTGCTCAGATTTCTCTCTCTCTCATATAATACACTTTTCTTTTTCTTTTTGAGACCGAGTCTCGCTCTGTCGCCCAGGCTGGAGTGCACTGGCACGATCTCAGCTCACTGCGAGCTCTGCCTCCTGGGTTCACGCCATTCTCCTGCCTCAGCCTCCCGAGTAGCTGGGACTACAGGTGCCTGCCATCATGTCGGGCTAATTTTTTGTATTTTTAGTAGAGACGGGGTTTCACCATGTTGGCCAGGATGGTCTCGATCTCCTGACCTCGTGATCCACCTGCCTTGGCCTCCCAAAGTGCTGGGATTACAGGCATGAGTCACTGCGCCTGGCCAGGATATACTTTTCAATCTTCTGTTTCCCTTGTCAGAATCTTTATCAATCACAACTTTTGTTTTGAAATACATATGTGTACATATTTACAAACACATACAACTTAGGTTTATATCTGTATTTATTTATATGCATAGATTTTTAGATATTTATAGATAGATAGAGACAGATATAAATAAATAAATAAATAAATAAGTAAATAAATAAATAAAATGTGGAAAGATATACTCCCTAAATGGCAATGGTGGCTTTATCTGAACAGTAGAATACTTTGTGATTTTCATTTCCATTTAAAAAAATATATGTATGAAACTAAATTTGTATTGTTGCTATAATCAGAAAACAATTTTTAAAACCTTTCACATCCTTTCAAATTCACACGTCACTACCTGAATAGAATCTTTTCCTGGTCTCTAAATTAAAGCTGTCTGTCTCTCTTTTGAAACACACTGCCTTTTCCTAGTACTTGTATTTTCTTGAGTCACTTCTAGCATTTTGCTTTGTGTTCTGTGTAGCCTCAATTTCCCAGGTCCCACCAACTCAGAGAGGGAAGAATCTAACAGGCACAGTTAAAAATAAAAACAGGCTGAATGCGGTGGCTCACGCCTGTAATCCCAGCACTTTGGGAGGCCAAGGTGGGTGGACCACTTGAGGTCAGGAGTTTGAGACCAGCCTGGCCAACATGGTGAAACCGTGTCTCTACTGAAATGCAAAAATTAGCCAGGCATGGTGGTACATGCCTGTAATCCCAGCCCAGCTACTTGGGAGGTGGAGGCAGGATTGTGCCACTGCACTCCAGCCTGGACGACAGAGCAAGGCTGTATCTCAAAGCAAAACAAAACAAAAAACGAATAAAAACAGTAGCAGAATAATTGTTATTCCAGTCTGCCCCCCTCCCCAGTCATGAAAGCTAGAATCTTTCTGCTGTATCCACCAGATCTCAGGCTTGTGTCTTCTCCTCTCTCTAGTCTTGGCTGTGTGTCCACCACAACACCGTTCCTTTGATGTGAGTTAACCATTATGCTCACTCCAGTGTTTGTCTTTGCATGATGCTGTCCCCTTCCTTTCACTTGGTTCTAGGCTAAGCGCCATTGTTCCACCAGGCCCCACGTGGTCTAGGCTATGCCTGCTCTCTTCACTTTGCTGAAGTGGCAGGACAGTCTTCTCCTACCCAGGTTGCACTTTTAAAAAGTTATCCCTTCCTCTTGTTTTCTTCATCTCTGATAAAGCCTAGCATGGAGTGACTTTTGTGTTTGAATTTTTCCTTTTGTTTCTTACAGCATCCCCTCCCCTGCCACCTTGCCTAGGGGAATTTGTACTGAGCTTGGTCAGGACTCAGAGTGATCTGTCTCAATACCTCCCTCTCCTCAATCAGGGGCTCCAGACAAAAGGATACTCAACTGCTTTCTCTCCTGTCTGGGAGATCAGGGTGTGACCTTCATTCTATAACTCATTTAAGTGTCTCTCTCCTGTGTAGCCTGTCAGCCTTCATGTCTCCAGTCATTCTCTTCCTAGACAGACTTGTTTGGGATGCTCAGAACTGGAAGTTTGGTGGCTTGCCCTGACATGTTCAATGCTCAGTAGGCAAGCAGAACTTACCCTCTTTGGGCTGTCTGCACTGTGTGCTCTTCTAAGCCATGCCATCAACTTCTAAGAGCATAAGAGGGGAGCTGAGCACCATTCAGCTTTGTATGCCCTGAGGGAACTAACACGGTTGCATAGGATGGCAAGAAACCTATACATTTTTGAGGAATGAATTAATAAAATTTATTGACTTTGTGCTCTGCTTTTCTCCCTTAACATTATTGCAGGAAGCAATCAAATAAAGGTAATTAGTCCCAGTTTGTTCTACACTAAGTATATCACACCGTGATTCTGATTCCGTAACTTAGATCTGAGTTTTAAAACACTGAAACAATCACAGTCATCCCTTGGTATCCACAGGGGATTAGTTTCACATCTGACCTCATGTGATAGTTTGCAGTCAAAACCCAGTCAAAACTTTGTTTCATGCACAAAATTATTAAAAATAGTGTATGAAGTTAACTTCAGGCTATGTGTATGAGGTGTATATGAAATATAAATAAATGTTGTGTTTAAATTTGGGTCTCATCCCATAGATATTATTTATATTTTGAAATATTTCAAAATCCAAGGAATTCTGAAATCCAAAACACTTCTGGTGCCAAGCATTGTGAATAAGGGATACTCAACCTATAATACCTAATATAATGTAAATGCTATGTAAATAGTTCTTATACTGTATTTTTAAAAATTTGTATTTTTTTTATTGCTGTATTGTTATTTTAAAATTGTTTTTCTAAAATATTTTCAGTCCTTTGTTGGTTGAATCCACGGATTTGAAGGGCTGACTATATACATAAAATTCAGCGTCTTAAATTATGCAATTTAATATAACCACAAAGTTGCATAATCATCACATTGTCTAAAATCAGAACATTTTTCATCATGCGAAACACACACATTAGTTGTCACTTCCATCTCCACACCTTCCCCCTGCCCCATGAATCTGTTTTGGGTATTTGCCTATTCTGGACATTTCATATAAAGGGAATCGTACAATATATGGACTTTTGTATCAGATTTCTTTTACATAGCATAATGTTTTCAAGGTTCATCCATGTCATAGCATGTATTGATACTTTATTCCTTTTAAATGGCTGAATAATATTTCACTGCATGGATATACCACACTTTGTTTATCCATTCATCTGTTGGTAGACATTTGGGTTGTTTCCCATTTTTGGGCCATCATGAATAATGTTGGGAACATTTGTGTATATGTGTTTTTCTAGGGACATATGATTTCAATTTTCTTGGCCTTATACCGGACCATATGTTTAAGTTCTTAAGGAATTATCAAAATTGTTTTCCAATGTGGCTGTGCCATTTTACATTCACAGCAGCAATGTATGAGGTTCCAGTTTCTCTATGTTTCTCTTTTTGAATTATAGGCCATCCCAATGGATGTGAAGTGGAAAATCAATTGACCATGGATACCTGGGTTTATTTACGGACTCTCAGTTCTATTCGATTGATCTATATGACTGTTCTGATATCAGTACTACACAGTCTTGATTACTGTGACTTTGTAGTAGGTTTTGAAATAAGTGTGAGTCCAGCTTTGTTCTTTTTCAAAGTTGTTTTGGCTATTCTGGGTTCCTTGCATTTCCATGCGAATTTTAAAATGTCTGTTTCTGTAAAAAATGCAGTTGCAACTTTGATTGGGATTGTGTTGAATCTGTAGATCAATGAAGGGAGTATATCCCTCTTAACCTTTAGTCTTCCAGTCCATGAACACGAAATGTATTTCTATTTGCTTAGGTCTTCTTTAATTTCTTTCCATGACATTTTAGTTTTTAGTGTATAGGCCTTGCACATCATTTGTTACATTTATTCATAGGTATTTTATTTTTTCTGATGTTATCATAGATATAATTGTTTTCTTTTTTTTCTTTTCTTTTTTTTTTTGAGACGGAGTCTTGCTTTGTAGCTCAGGCTGGAGTGCAGTGGCGCAGTCTTGGCTCACTGCAAGCTCTGCCTCTCAGGTTCACGCCATTCTCCTGCCTCAGCCTCCCAAGTAACTGGGACTACAGGCGCCCGCCACTACGCCCGGCTAATATTTTGTATTTTTTTTTTTTAGTAGAGACGGGGTTCCACCGTGTTAGCCAGATTGTTCTCGATCTCCTGACCTCATGATTCACCTGCCTCGGCCTCCCAGAGTGCTGGGATTACAGGCGTGAGCCACCGCGCCCGGCCGATATAATTGTTTTCTTAATTTCTTTTTAGTATATAGAAATACAATTGCTTTATGTATATTGAACTTGTATCCTTAATGTTGCTGAGATAACTTAGCTCTGATTGTGTCTGTGTGTGTGTGTGTGCATGTGTGTGTGTATTTCTTAGGATTTTCTGTATACAAAATCATGTAATCTGCCAATAGAGAAAATTTCACTGCTTCCTTTCCAGTGCAAATGCTTTTTATTTCTTTTTCTTGCTCTCACTAGAAATACCAGTGCAATGTCAAATAAAAGTGGTGAAAGTGGGCATCTTTGTTTTGTTTGTGATCTGAGGTAGGGAGGGGGAAGCTTTTAGTCTTTTACCATTAAGTGTGATGTTAGCGCTGGGTTTTTTTTTTTTTTTTTTTTTAAATCAGGAAAGGGTGCTAAAGATTACCAAATGTTCCTTCTGCATCTGTTAAGATGATCATGTGTTTTTTGTCCTTTATTCTTTTCATATGGTGTCTTACATTATTTGAGTTTCAGATGTTGAATGGTTTAACCTTGCATGCCTGGCAAATAGCTTAACTGTCCATGGTGTATAACCCGTTATATCTGTAGTTGGATTTGGATTGTTAGTATATTGTTTAGGGAGTTGTGTGGGTCCGTGTATCTATATATTGTCCATAAGGGGTATTGGTGTGTAGTTTTCGTGTGATGTCTTTATTGGGTTTTTGTATGATAGTAATACTGGACTCATAGAATGAGTTGGGAAATGTTTCTTCCCCTTCTGTTTTTTGAAAGAGTTTGAGAGGATTAGTGGTAATTCTTTAAGCATTTGGTAGAATTTACCAGTGAAGTCATCTGGTCCTGGGCTTTTCTTTGTGGAACATTTTTGATTACTAATGAAATTCCTTTCTTTGTTACAGATCTATTCAGATTTTCTTTTTCCTCTTGAGAGAGTTTCGGTAGTTTATGTATTTCTAGAAATTTGTTCATATTAATTATCTCATTTATTGGCATACGGATGTTCATAGTATTTTCTTATAATCTTTTTTATTCTATAGTGATTCTTTTTTATTTCTGATTTTAGCAATCTGAGTCTTCTCCCTTTTTTCTTAGTCAATTAGCTAAAAGTTTGTCAGTTTTGCTGATGTTTTCCAAGAACAACCTTTGGTTTTGTTGATTTTCTCTATTGTATTCATATTCTCTCATTCATTTCTGCTTCAATATTTATTTTGTCTTTGTTTTTGCTTGCTTTCAGTTTAGTTTGCCCTTCTTGTTCCAGAGTCATAGGTGAAAAATTAGTTTACTGAATTGGGGTCTCTTTTTAAATATATCTGTATTCACATTTCTTTCTAAGCATTGCTTTCACTGCATCCCATAAGTTTAGTACATTTTATTTTTGTTTTCATTCATCTCAAAGTATTTTCTAATCTCCCTTGTGATTTCTTCTTTGACCCAATGGTTATTTAGGAGTGTGTTGTTTAATTTCCACATGGTTTTGAATTCCCCAAATTTTTCCTTCTGTTATTGATTGAATTTAATTCCATTATGGTTGGAGAAGATATTATATATGCATTCTTCTGAATGCATTGAGACTTGTTATACGGCCTAACATATTCTCTCTCCTGGAGAATGCTCCATGTGCACTTGAGAAGAATGTGTATTTTGCAATTGTTGGGTGGAGTGTCTTCCTTATATGAGTTTTAGGTATTCACTTTTCACCTGGTTAAACATTATTCATTCTTTGAGTCATAGGTCCATAGGACTTCTTGTGTCAAATATTTCTTAATCCGTCTCCCTAAGTAAAATGTAGTTTCTTCATTTGAACTTCTATAATTCTGCCAACACCTATACCTGTATTATAACTTTTATTCCAGTTCAATTTTTCTAAACTCTGATGTTATGAGTTTCTTTGTGCAGAGCCATGTTGTAACTGTATCTCCATATCCCTGAAACTTTACTTCTAGCGGTAACTTTAAAGCATGTCATCGAAAGGCCAAAAGAATCTGCTAGTTATTGAGCACTTCTTCAATCCAGAGCCATAAGCTACCTACAGTGGATTATGGATCAGGAGAAGCAAGGCAGTGCACTCTGCCTCTGGGGAACCTACATTTTAGTTAAGAGATCTACAAGATACCAATGTAGGAAACCTTTAATACAAGATTTGACAAAGTGCCAAGATGAGAGCACTAGGGGATTGGACTTGTTCATTTTGTCTCTCTCCCCATGTGTGGGAAAGAGGCTTGTGGAATTGTGAGGCTGGAACAGCCCTCAGGATTTCTGATTTCTAGCCATCATCCAGCCTGCACTTGGACACTGTCACCCACAGGGAGACGCCCCCACACTCCCATTTAGGACTTGATGATGGCTGTTTGCCAACTTTGGGCAGAGCAGGAAAGATGAATTGCCCTTTAGCTACCACACACCCTTCAGTCTTCTCCATAAAATAAACCATAAGCCTGCAAAATCATGTGTAAAGTCAACAGAGAAAGGAAAGAGCTGTAGTCATAAACTGTAATCCCAGGGGGATAGGTGAAAGAATGCTTGCATTATATATATCTTTTTTTCTTTTTTCTGTTTTGAGACAGAGTCTTGCTCTGTCACCCAGGCTGGAGTGCAGTGGTGCAATCTGTGTTCACTGCAACCTCTGCCTCCAGGATTCAGGTGATTCTTCTGCCTCAGTCTCCCAGGTAGCTGGGATTACAGGTGCCTGCCACCACACCCAGCTGATTTTTGTATTTTTTAGTAGATATGGGGTTTCACCATGTTGGCCAGGCCAGTCTTGAACTCCTGACCTCAGGTGATCCACCTGCTTTGGCCTCCCAAAGTGTTAGGATTACAGGTGTGAGCCATCATGCCCGGCCAGCTTGCATTATATCTTGATTTCAGATAAGCAAAGTCAGATCAAGTGACCATGAGAAGATCACTTCTTTCTTCTCCCTTCCTTCCTTCCACAATGCAGCCCCTAAAAGTGGCAACATCTTGTTTTAAGGGGAACCAAAAGGAATGTTTCTGAGACTTATTATTCTCCTAGTGCCTACCTGTCTGTGAATGTTCTGGGAGGGTCTGAGGGTCTGAGATTTGGAGATGTGGAGATTTGGAGAGGCAAATTCATCTCACATGCCAGTTAGACACTTTATTCTGTCTAATTCAGGACAAAGACTGATGATTTTGGAGGCTAATCAGGGGATTCTTTTCAAGAATACAGTGTGATGAACAAGGTTGTCAAGACAGACTGCAAACTCTTCTCTAGTAACCTCTGAAAATAGACTCATAATGTGAAGTACAATACCTGCAATTATGGTAGCACACATTAAATAAAACAGGAGGATAATACAAGAGCAGGCCCATAGTTGTATATATTAGTGGACTAAATGAGCGATATCTTTATTATGATCATCATAGTCACATTTATTGACAGTCAGTTTCGGGCAAAACACTCCTGGGAGAGGGGAACATCAAGCCATCTGAAATTGGAAGGAATTAAATAATTAAAAAAGAAACAGAGCAGGTGTCCTAGAATACAGTGGACTTGAACAGGGTGGAAGAATGGGCGATCTTTGGATGGAGAGAAGGGGAGAAGAAAATGAGGGTGAGTAAAAGGCCACAGAGGTTGGAATGTGTAAGGCATACATTTTATCAATGCAAAAATACCAGAAGGTGGAAAACTTGGACTTTGGTAGAGGCATGGCACAGGAAAATTGCTGTTCATGGGTCCACACAGATGTGTCAACTTCCAAACAATATTAACTCACTAGGTGCAAATAAATTATCCACATTACTCTGTTCCAGGCAATAGCCCTTATTGACCTAGTGACAAAGGTAAACCATCTGACTCATCAGAAATTCTCTTCCCAAAGAGGTGAGGGGAGAAAATGGGAGTGGTAGGCCAGGAATAAGGGGCAATTCTGGTTGGCCCAGGGTGAGTCACTTTCCCTAATATTCCTACCAGGAGATCAGGCCATGAGCTCTTGGCTCTGCTGCTCATTCTTGTCACCTTGCCCCCATATTCTAGCTTCCTCGGGTCATTCATCCTATCACTTTTCCGATAGGGCCCTGGAGTTGTACCCTCTCTAATTTTATAGATAGGGACCCTGTGGCCTAGAGGGGATTGAGGCTTGCCCTTCTTCCTGTGGCACATAGATTTCACAGTTGGGACTAGGAGAGGGACCTCTTGACCATCAAACCCTTACATCTGCACTCTGTCCTCTGCCATGTGACTTAACTCTTTCAGTCTTCACACCAGTTGAGAGGCAAATGAGACATAAAACAGGACATGGGAAGACTTGAAGGGGCTGTACCTGGACTGCAAAGGGCACCGGGGTACATGCGTAGAGGCAAGAAGAGTTTAGGGGCAGCAGGTCATCCTCCATGACCCTGTTCTCAAAAGAAAATCAGTCCCCATAATCCAGTTTCAAGTCTCATATTCTAAAACGTAAACTCTGAAGTAACAAGCATTGTGATTCTTTCATTGATGTCTAATATTTACTAAACAAATATTGGGACTTGTTTTCAAATTTTTGTCTTCAATACCCTCTTTCAAATACCCCTTATAACAGAGTTCATAATTTCTCTTCCTGAATGTTACGAGGTTTCATCTTTCCTTCCTAACTGTCCCAAGGCCTCTCTTCCTCTAGTGACCATGTGGCAATCATAGAGGGGGTCTTATATAGTTTTCCTGTATCAAAGGAAGTATGTCTAAGGAATTGAAGGGTGCTAGTCTTTAGCCTTTGATGGATAAGCATTTCTTATTAATTTAATTTAATTTTTTTTTTTTTAGAGATGGGGGTTTCACCCTGTTGGTCAGCTTGGCCTTGAACACCTGGCCTCAAGTGATCTCCCTGCCTTAGCCTCCCAGAGTGCTGGGATTACAGGCATGAGCCACCATGCCCAGCCTTTGATTGATAAACACTTCTTTCCTCTTCCTTCATTCTGCAATGCAACCCCTACAAGTGGCAAAATCTTGTTTTAAAATTTTGTCCATCCCCTCCCCTAGATTTAGCATAGTGAAGATATGGAGCAATAGTGACTCTGAGAGGAGAAGAGGTGTAGTGCAGGACACAAGAAGCTGCCAGCTGCTGAAATCCTGTAATATCTTTCTTTCAAGTCCCCCTCCCTGCCTTTGTCTCCTGGTGATGAGGTGTAAGTTCTGCCTTTTGTTTGTTTGTTTGTTTTTTCTTTTCAGAAAGGCTTTGTTGCTTCAGGCAAGCATCAAAAACTGAATCTACTGGGCTTCTGGTTGGACTGTCTGGCCTCTCTTTATCCCTTTCTTCCTGGACCCCTCAAAATCAGGTGCATTCTATATCTCCTGGGGCTAGATAGACGTTCTTTGGTTGCTCCTGTCTGCATGAGGAAGGGAACTCCAACCTCCCCCAAGTCAGTTAATTTTAAATATTTTGGTCTTTTCCTGTAAAATCTGGGATTGGTGTACCAGAAATGACTCAAACCTGTGGTTTTCGGAGACTGATCCTGGGACTATAATTTCCTGAAATTAAACTCTTAAGGCAAAAAGAAAAAAGAAAAAGAAAGAAAAGAAAAAGAAAAACATAAACTCTCATCATGGCCAGATGGAGCCAGAGATCTGTGAGAAGACAAGACTTAAAGAGTAAAAGGCTATCAGTGTGCGACATGGGTTGAAAAACAAAAAGTAAAAGGCGAGATCCTAGACTGCTAATCTCTCCTAGGAGAAGTTGCAAAACCTCCTTAGTGATGTTGGGAAAATTCTTTTCAGTGAAAAGTCTCCTATGGACCTGTTAAAAACATCCCAAGAGCAAAACAGCAGACCCCCATCTTTAAAGCAGGTGTACCTTTTGTCACTTAATGCCTACCTGTTTCAAATCCAACCTTCATTGCTTTGTGACATTAAAACATTTCTTCTTTGCCAGCTGGCATGATGCTAAACTTTATCAGCAGGGGGCGCTGGAGGGCTAATTTCTTTGGCCAATGGCAGTGGTTTCTTGCCCTCCAGCTTCAGTTGCCCAGGATGCTGCTTGCCAGGAAACCCATAGTTTTCTGCCTGCTAGCCCCAGCTGCTGACTGTGGATGAGCTCCAGCTAGGGCAATCCAGTGAACATCTCTGCCATCCAGTAGCTGCAATCACACCCTCTCAAAGGAGGTCTGCATCCTAGCTTTGGGGCGGGGCTCCCTTATCTTCCAAATTAGTACTTTTGAGAGTAGTCTCCCTCTGCCTAGGGTGTTCTTTAGAGTTCTGTTCGATTCCCTTGTAGTAGTTACTTCTCTTCAAATAGTCAATACATCTTTATATTAAACTTTCCCTGTTCAAATTACTGTGGTTACTGTCTCTTGACTCTCCTTTCATGGACCACGATGCCAAAAATGCAATTACTAGTAACAAAACCATCCCTATTAGGTGAAAGGTTTGATAGTTTCAAAATCAATTGAGCATAGGGAAATACATGGGTCTTAATGTTACTAGAAATTAAAAGAGGCAGAACCAGTGTATTCAGCCAGAAATTATGTCTATGAATTTTGTACTTACAATTGGTACTAAATCATTATGATTTAATGGTAGTGAAATGAAACATGTACAAAACTTTGGAGACTGAGATTTCTGGAAAGATAGAGATGACCCTCCCCTTTCCTCTACTAGCATCTGCACCAAGAACAGCCTAATACCAGAAAGCCTCCATCTCTTAAGATGTCAGGACCCTTCACTGTTAGAAATTCATTGCCATCAGGCTGGGCGCGGTGGCTCATGTCTGTAATCCCAGCACTTTGGGAGGCTGAGGTGGACAGATCACTTGAAGCCAGGAGTTTGAGACCAGCCAGGCCAACACAGTGAGGCCCTGTCTCTAATAAAAATACAAAAATTATCTGGGTGTGGTGGTGGGCACCTGTAATCCCAGCTACTCAGGAGGCTGAGGCATAAGAATCGCTTGAACCAGGGAGGCAGAGGTTGCAGTGAGCTGAGATTGTGCCATTGCACTCCAGCCTGGGCGACTGGGCGACAGAGCAAGACTCTGTCTCAAAAAAGAAAAAAAAAAAAAAAAGAAAGAAAAAGAAAATGTAGTGCCATCAAATTAAGAAAATGGAAAAAGCTGCACCGGTCCATCTATCAGATTAGAGCACTCCATCACCACATACAGAATGCACAGCTACAAATGACTCTAGACCAGTGCTGTCCAATAAAAACAAGTGAACTACCATGTGATCTGTACATGTCATTTTAATTTTTTTTTTTTGAGAGAGTCTCACTGCCGACCGGGCTGGAGTGTAGTGCCATGATCATGGCTCACTGCAGCCTCAACTTCCTAGGCTCAAGCGATTCTTCCACCTTAGCCTCCCAAGTAGCTGGGACTACAGGCGCATGTGACCACGCCTGGCTAATTTTTCTATTTTTATTTTTTTGAGACAGGGTCTGACTCTGTTGCCCATGCTGGAGTACAGTGGCACAATCTCAGCTCACTACAACCTCTGCCTCCTGGGCTTAAGTGATCCTCCCACCTCAGCCTCCCGAGTAGCTGGGACTACAGGCACGTGCCATCACACCCAACTAATTTTCGTGTTTTTTGTAGAGATGAGGTTTCTCCATATTGCCCAGGCTAGTCTTGAACTCCTGGGCTCAAGCAATCTGCCTGCCTTGGCCTCCCAAAATGCTGGGATTACAGGCATGAGCCACTGAGCTTGGCCTAATTTTTAAATTCTTTTGTAGAGACGAGGGCTCACTAAGTTGCCCAGGCTTAAATTTTCTAATAGTCAATGTTAGAGCCTGAAAGAGAAACAAGTGAAATTAATTTTAATCATATGTTTATTTAACCCAAAATATAAAAAATTATCTCAAGATACAATCAACATAACTGAGATATTTTAATTATTTTTTATTTTTATTTTTTAAAGTATTTTTTGTTTCAATAGGTTTTGGGGGAACAGATAGTGTTTGATTACATGCATAAATTCTTTAGTGGTGATTTCTGAGATTTTGGTGCACCCATCACCCGAGCAGTGTACATTGTACAATTATTAATTATTAATGGACATTTTACATTCTGTTATTTGTACTGTCTTTGAAATCTGATGTGTGTTTTATGCTTGTACTTCTCAGTTCAGATTAGTCACATTTCAGGTGTTTAATGGCCAAATATGACTAGTGACTACTGTACTGCCCAGCTCTAGAATAGGATTTGACCATACATACTACTTAATGGGAATGACAATTTGAGAGATCATTTAAAAAAACAAACTGCATTACAAAACCAGACTTCTGTGGCTGTATTGATCATATTAATATTGTATTTTAAAACCATTTTCTTTTATTGGATACAGATAAACATATTAGTGATTATGGGTATTTTTTTTAGAAATCCAGATTTTCAACCATGTGTTGAGCAAGTCTTAAGCCATTTTTCCAATAGGATGTGTTCACTTTGTGTCTCTGTGTCACATTTTGGTAATTCATTCAATATTTCAAACATTTTCATTATTTTTATTTTTATTTTTTTGCGACAGAGTTTAACTCCTGTTGCCCAGGCTGGAGTGCAATGGCACGATCTCGGCTCACCACAAACTCTGCCTTCCGGGTTCAAGCAATTCTCCTGCCTCAGCCTCCTGAGTAGCTGGGATTACAAGCATGCGCCTCCACACCTGGCTAATTTTGTATTTTTACTAGAGATGGGGCTTTGCCATGTTGGTCAGGCTGGTCTCGAACTCCCAACTTCAGGTGATCCACCTGCCTCAGCCTCCCAAAGTGCTGGGATTACAGGCGTGAGCCACTGCGCCCGGCCACATTATCATTATTATACCAGCTATGGTGATCTGTGATCAATGATCTTTGATGTTACTATGCAATTGTTTTGGGTGTCCATATAAGACGAAAACCTAATGGATAAATGTGTGTTTTCTTTTTTTTGGTAGGGAAGACAGGGTCTCACTCTGTTGCTCAGGCTACAGTGCAGTCACACGATCATGCCTTACTGCAGCCTTGACATCCTGGGCTCAAGGGATCCACCCACCTCAGCCCCACAAATATGTAGGACTACAGACTCGAGCCACCATGTCTGGCTCATTTTTCTTAATTTTAATTTTTTTTTCTTTTTTTGAGACGGAGTCTTGCTCTGTTGCCCAGGCTGGGGTGCAGTGGCCGGATCTCAGCTCACTGCAAGCTCCACCTCCCGGGTTTACGCCATTCTCCTGCCTCAGCCTCCCGAGTAGCTGGGACTACAGGCGCCCGCCAGGCGCCCGCCACCTCGCCCGGCTAGTTTTTTGTATTTTTTAGTAGAGATTGGGTTTCACCATGTTGGCCAGGATGGTCTCGATCTCTTGACCTCGTGATCCGCCTGCCTCGGCCTCCCAAAGTGCTGGGATTACAGGCTTGAGCCACCGCGCCCGGCCAATTTTAATGTTTTAATTAATTTATTTATTTACTTATTTTGAGATGGAGTCTCGCCCTGTCGCCAAGCTGGAGTACAATGGCGTGATCTCAGCTCACTGCAACCTCTGCCTCTCGGGTTCAAGTGATTCTTCTGCCTCCACCTCCCAAGTAGCTGGGACTACAGGTGCGCACCACCACGCCCAGCTAATTTTTTGTATTTGTAGTAGAGACTGGGTTTCACCATGTTGGCCAGGATGGTCTCGATCTCTTGACCTCGTGATCCGCCTGCCTCGGCCTCCCAAAGTGCTGGGATTACAGACGTGAGTCACTGTGCCTGGGCAAATTTTTATTTTTATTATTTTTTGAGACAGGGTCTCACTCTGTTACCCAGGCTGGAGTGCCAGTGGCCCAATCTCAGCTCACTGCAGCCTCTGCCTCCCAGGTTGAAGTGATCCTCCCACCGCAGCTTCCCGAGTAGCTGAACTGCAGGCACGCACCACCACCCCTGGCTAATTTTTGTACTTTTTCGGTAGAGATGGGGTTTTGCCTTGTTGGTCTTCAACTCCTAGGCTCAAGTGATCCACCCAACTTGGTCTCCCAAAGTGCTGGGATTACAGGCATGAGCCACTATACTTGGCCTGAATTTCTTAATGTTTTCCTTCACTGTTTGGGCGTTTAGGACCTTGTTAAAGAAGCCCTTTCATCTCCAGGGCTCATGAAGATGCTTTCCAATGGCATCTTCTAGGTTTTAAAACACTCAGAGCTTATTTGCTGTGTGGTGTTGGTAAGGTCTCTAATTTTTCTCCCTGCAACCCAGATAACCAGGGTCACCCAGTTAACAGAGCTTAGTCCACGTTGCTTTCCGTTGCTCACACTTCACTGACTGCTCTGTTCATCTGCCTATCTCAGACACACACCCTTTCTCCAGGACCACTCTCCTTCTGCTGGAAGTACGTTCTTCAGTGAGTTCCTTGAGTCTCACTCTCCTGAGTTTCCTGTTGTGATAAATTCTGTTTCCCATCTGGAAATGCCTTTACCATGAGCAGATTCTTGGATAACCAGCAATTTCAATGCCTGATTCTAAGCTGACGGTGAAGAGTTCCAAGTCACACTCACTGTATCACATGGCTTCCCGCTCCCACTGTGGCCACTACAAAGTCTACTCTCAGTCTCAGCATCTGCTCTCTGTAATCTGTGCTTTTTCCTTGGCTGCATTAAAGATCTTCTCTTTGCCTTTGGTGTCCTGCAATTTCATTATGATATGGATGTGTATTTCTGTGCTTCCTGATTCTGCGTATTCAACCTCCACTGAAATAGGTGACTCATGGTTCCCAGGTCCCTCCTTCCTCCCTCTGCCCACCTGAGCTTGGGCATCTTACTGCGGTGCACAGTTGGGTGAAGGAGCATGATAGAAGCACCCTAGAAGAGATGATTGGTACATTAGAAGCCATCTGCCAGGTCTGAGTTGTGTTATGCTTATTTTCTGGGTAGCCTGAGGCAACCCCCAAGAAAGGCAGGTATTACTACAGTCAGAAGAACTGCTCCAGGAATGCATTCCTCCCCAGAAAAAGTCTCACATCTAAACTGAGACTAATGTTCACGTTTTATGGGGCAATTTTCCAAACATATATATAAATTATAAACCACACCTCTCTACCACCTCCAAAGTTGTGATGAGATAGAAGCAAAACTATAGCACCAGCAAAACTAAATAAAATTTTGTAATAAGGCTTTAAGTGCCCTGAGTCTCTTCCAAGGATCAAGATGAACCCTAGAGCTGCAATTCCACGATCCACCAGATCCTGGGATTCAGGCCATATCAACATGGTTATCTAGCTGGCATTCCAACCTCAAGAGGTTTCTTACTTGTCTGTTGCTTTCTTATTATCAAGTCCTCACTTAGGTTCTGTGTTCCTTTGCAGCCCAGACCACCCTAGACTCCATACAGCACCTCTATTCCAGCGGTATACAGGGCCTATTAAAAGAAATCCAGAGAAACAACCCAGATGGAAAGGGCCCTGTGGCGTTCTGTTGACCATTGTCATGACTCTGTGGGGCTCAAGACCATTTTTGAGGATACAGGGTGACAAGCCAGTCAGAGTCCAAAGTCTTATCTCCCTTGTTCCCTGAACATTGCTGCTATCCTGTTCTTTTTTCAAGGTGCCCAGATTTCATATTGTTCAAACACACATGCTCTGCAAGCAATTTGTGCAGTCAACGCAATCATCACAGGGTCCTGAGGCGACATATATCCTCCTCAGCTTACAAAGATGACAGGATTAAGAGATTAAAGTAAAGACAGGCATAGGAAATCACAAGGGTATTGATTGGGGAAGTCATAAGTGTCCATGAAATCTTCACAATTTATGTTCAGAGATTGCTGTAAAGACAGGTGTAAGAAATTATAAAAGTATTAATTTGGGGAAGTAATAAATGTCCATGAAATCTTCACAATTTATGTTCTTCTGCCGCGGCTTCATCTGGTCCCTCCGTTCGGGGTCCCTGACTTCCCGCAACACACGTGCCCCTTCTTTTGCTTGAGTGTGGGTCCTGCTGTCCCCAGAAAGCCTCATTACTTGAGTAGTAAATCTTTTCGAATCCTCCTGATGAGTGTGTGGCATCATCAGTCTGGGGCTCTGAATCAATCTTGGGTGGTTTGAAGGGCTGATAACTCCCATCAACAGTGCAGCAACAAAGCAAACCCCAAATTGGAAACTACTCAAATGCCAAGGCAATAGATGAGGATACAAATACATTTTTTGCATATTTGCCCAATGGAGTCTTTGAAGCAATGAGAATGAATGAACTACAACTGCATGTCATTTTGCAAACATAATGTTGAACAAAAGAAACCAACACAAAAGAATATATTCTATATGACAGGTTAGCATTTTTAGAAGCTAACTTGCGATGTTAGAAGTCAGGAGAGTTACTACTATTCTTAGGGTGGTAGGTTACTGGAAAGGCGCAGAAAGTGAGACCTTTTTGGTATATCAGGCTCTATCTGAAAAGAAAATTAAATCTGAGTGAGACGGGAGAGGCAGGAGAGGATGATCCGATGCTCCAGCTCTCTGAGTGAAGTTCTGACTCTGCCCTGTTGGGCTGCGGTATTTAGAACGTCAACCAGCCCCATCCAGTGGACAAATGTAGAAGTGCATGTAAAGGCTTAAAATATAATAGCAAGATGACTGGTCTCTCTTGGGAACCACTGATAGTCGCCGCTGATTTTGGGTGTGGGTGCAGATCCTGGGCTCAGAAATGAAACAGAGTATCCAAGAAGAGTCTGAGGTCAGCCGTTCTGTCCTGCTACAGAAAGCTGGGTTCAGCCAGGCTGAGGGAGACAAATGACTTCTCTGGTGGGAGGGATAGGAAGCAGACAGAAAGGTGGACCCTATCCCAGCTGAGGGCTCCACTATCCCCAGGCATTGTTTGCCTCATCAGGAAGTCCAGCTGGGTTAGGAAATCAGCTTTACTCAGGAGCTAAATGCTAATCTCATAATGTAGGTAGTAATCCCCATGTTTCAGGTGAGGGAACTGAGGCCTGGGTAACTTGACTTGTAAGTGGCAAAACTAAGGTTTGAATTCCAGTCCGTCTGGGTCCAAAACCCATTTCTAAATTATAATACTCTCTGTGGAGTGTCTTAACATTTTTTTTGTTTGTTTTTGTTGAGATGGAGTCTCGCTCTGTCGCCCAGGCTGGAGTGCAATGGCACAATCTTGGCTCACTGCAACCTCCACCTCTCTGGTTCAAGCAATTCCCCTGCCTTAGCCTCCTGAGTAGCTGGGATTACAGGCGCATGCCACCACATCTGGCTAATTTTTTTGTATTTTTAGTAGAGATGGGATTTCATCATGTTGGCCAGACTGGTCTCGAACTCCTGACCTCAGGAGTTCCCGCCCACCTTGGCCTCCCAAAGTGCTGGGATTACAGGCGTGAGCCAAGGCAGCCGGCCTAGTGTCTTAGCCTTTTTTGTGCCATGCCCCACTATCCCCAGCAGTCTGGTGAAGCCTATGGGGCCCCTCTCAGAATCATGTTTTAAAATGCATAAAATAAAACACATCTGATTATCAGTTCTACTGAAGTTTCTAAGAATGTCAATCCCATTGAAATAGTTACCAAGTTTTTAAAAAATTGTAGTATAGTGTGTGCTATTTATGTGTATCTTTATTAATGCCTTAAATACAAGATCTAGCAGTGGGTCTGAATTTCGAGGAAGTAATGAGTATAAATATTTTTAGATGTCTGTTCTGACGGTAATGTGAAATGAAACTATCAGGGATTTTACTGGTGACAAAGTCATGGGTGACATTCCAATGAAAGGAAATACTGAATTTCCATCAGAGGTGAGTGAAAATAAGGATGTAATCTTGTTCTCATGTAAGCTCAGATCTCTTGCATACCAGGTATGGGTCCTTTGGGGATCCATGGACTTCAGATTAAGACTCCTTTAATTGTTGCCTCTGACTCATCTCTCTTTGCCCCTGACTATTCCCAGGGCTTTGCTGGAAACCTGCCTGTGAGCTGACAACTAGCAAAGAGTGCTAAGTGTTTGTTAAACAACAAGGCAAGATCACAGTGTTCAGCAGATACGAAAGGCCTCAGATGGGCTGTTGGACCCAGAAATACACACAGGAATAAGATGCAGCCTTGCCTTCAAGAAGCCCCCAGCCTAGTAGAGGCAATGTCTCTATAGGTTATGATTTACCTCCAGATGAGTTAAACAGGCAAGAAGTGAGTGCTTTGGGAACATACGAAGAGTAATCCTATGGTCTGGGTAGTCTGGGAAGCTGTCCTCTGAGGGGCAATACTAGGGTTGAGACTGGGATGGGCAGCTTTAGAAGGGGGCAGGAACACCTAGTAGTTAGGCACATAGGCTCTCTCATCAGCCTGGATTCAAAACCTGGCTCCATCACTTCCTAGCTTTAGGATTTTGGGTAAGTCTCCCTGACCTCTCTGTGCCTCAGTTCCTCATTTGTAAAATGGAAATGACCCCAACACTTCACAGAGTTGGTGTGAAGATTGGATGAGTTTGGCAGGGCGCGGTGGCTCAAGCCTGTAATCCCAGCACTTTGGGAGGCCGAGACGGGCGGATCACGAGGTCAGGAGATCAAGACCATCCTGGCTAACATGGTGAAACCCCGTCTCTACTGAAAAATACAAAAAAAAAAACTAGCTGGGCGAGGTGGCAGGCGCCTGTAGTCCCAGCTACTTGGGAGGCTGAGGCAGGAGAATGGCGTAAACCCGGGAGGCGGAACTTGCAGTGAGCTGAGATCCGGCCACTGCACTCCAGCCTGGGCGACAGAGTGAGACTCCGTCTCAAAAAAAAAAAAAAAGATTGGATGAGTTTAAGTGCTCTCAGCCACAGTGATGGCGTTGATGGTCACTGGAGAGGCAGACAGAGGCTGAGGCCTTTCTAGGCATTAGAAACAGCACAAGCTGAGCAGAGACGGGACGGTTTTCTTGTGAAAGGAACTGGGCAGGGAGAGCCATGGATTTGATGAGTTAAGGTGGAATGGACAAGCATGTTTTACTTCTCTAGTTATGTTTTTATTTTTTTGCCTTATTTTTTTTTTGGGAAATAACATCAAATGTGTGATTTTACTGATAATATTCCATAAAACAGGACTAGAGTGAGTATTTAAGTTTTAAAGAGTGGTGAGTTGATTTAGAGAAGATATATTCATACAATAATACATCGTATAGGTGGTAGAGGGATGTGGCAAAACGTATTAAGGTGGCAGCAGTGCCTCATTTGAATCACTGGATTAGGAGATAGGAACCGTCTTTGTCTTATGAATTTTTCGAAGTTCCTCTGGCTCAGTCCAGCAATTCCTGAACCCCTGAATGGGACAGAGGCTGACAGCAAATGCACAGTGTTTGGGAAAAGCCCAGAAATTCCATCCACACCCAAGTCATTTCTGAATACACTCAAGGGCAATATTTGAAATTGAAGGTCACCACCCAAAAGCAGGTTATGAAATCAGTTAATTACATGGTGGCTCACGCCTATAATCACAGCACTTTTGGAGGTCGGGGTGGGTGGATCATTTGAGGTCAGGAGTTCGAAACCAGCTTGGCCAACATGGTGAGCCCTCATCTCTACTAAAAATACAAAAATTAGCCAGGCGTGGTGGTGTACACCTGTAATCCCAGCTACTTGGGAAGCTGAGGCATGAGAATCGCTCAAACCTGGGAGGTGGAGGTTGCAGTGAGCCGAAACTACATCATTACAACCCACCCCGGGCAACAAGCGAGAAACTCTTTTTAAAAAAAAAAAAAAAAAAAAAAAAAGTCAGTTAATGAGCCAGGTCCAGCTTTTTAAAATTAATTAATTTATTTATTATTTATTATTTTTTGAGATGTAGTTTCTCTCTGTTGCCCAGGCTGGAGTGCAATGGCACAATCACAGCTCACTGCAACCTCTGCCTTCCGGGCTCAAGTGATTCTCCTGCCTCCCAAGTAGCTGGGACTACAGATGCCCACCACCATGACCGGCTAATTTTTGTATTTTTAGTAGAGACGGGATTTCACCATTTTGGCCAAACTGGTCTCGAACTCCTGACCTCAAGTGATCCGCCCCGCTCAGCCTTAACGTGCTGGGATTACAGGCGTGAGCCACCATGCCCGGCCCATGTTCAGCTTTTAAAAACTATGAAACAGAAAGGAATAGAAAATATGAGTGCATTGGTAGTTGGGTAATATTATTTTGTGAAACTTTTTTTTTTCAGGTGTGTGTATGTGTGTGTATGTGTACAATAGACTGCCAGGTAAAATGCATTTCCTATTGTGGGATACAGACAAAAATATCTGCTTAGATGGAAATTCTCCCCCTCCCCTGATGTCTAGCAGGGTGGTCTCCATACTCTGTGAGCCACAGAAACAGGTAAATTTCACTGGGTGACTAACTGAGATAGTAAAGTACTGTGTTTATGCCTGGGATTCTGATTTAGCCAAAATGTTCCTGAGCCGATTTATATGCCCAGAACTCTCCATTTAGAGGGACTTCAGTTCTTTAGGAGAGAGGACTGGGATCAGGCCAAACAGGCCATGAACCCATGTTCCCTTTTCCAGATTCCAAGCCCACACCCAGAGCTTCTGCTTCCAAACATTCCATCACTTTTCCAGTTACAGCATTTCCTTATCTTTCACGACTTCCTCATTTTGTGGCCACACTTCCCACTCTGATACATGACGTGGGTGGGGCACATGCTTATTCCTGGAGCCGCCTCCCTGCTGTCCTACCTCCCTGCTGTCCCATCTCCACCTCTCTGGTAACCCGCTGTGCTGTGGGACAGGAGGAGGCCCAGCGGCCCTCTGTCCATCCCACGGGTTCAGCTCCTGGGATTTTGTTCAGCGGTTTCTTTTCATTGACTCTTTCTAGGGGTGGCTGGGGGGTGACTTGAGGGGACAGCCTTTGGATAAAGCAGGTAGATAAGCATTGGAGGGGAAGTAGCCCTGGAGCGGACTCTGAGACAAAGATTTGAATGTAAATTTTAGGTTGAACTATATAAAATTGCCATTTTTATAGGTCAAAAAGCTCAAATATTGGCAATGTCATACGGTCCCACTAATAGTTTATCTGGGAGTTGGAGACATGGGCAGGAGAGTGGGGAGATGAGGCAGAGGAAGGAAGGCAGCCAGTGAAGAGTGTGTTAGCAAACCAGCTTCCCCTGTGGGTGGTTGGACTTAATCCCCTGAGAGAAACTTGGGGAGACAGTGTGGTGCACACACTTTGGAGTTATTCCACCCAAGGGCAAGGGAGGCGGGGTATTTAGGAACCAACTGACCTCAGGCATCAACTGAGGGTTCTTGGTGGGGAGCAGGGAACATTATGTCTTGGAATTTCTGGCATGCTGCACTGGTGGGCGGGAGCATGACAGGCTTTGTTAGCCAGAGCAAGGCCACAGACAGAGCAGTGTGGGTGCTCACAGCTGGAAGTCAGCCAGCGTGTGCCCAGTAGGTGGAAGCCACCAATGGTGCCTGCTACAGGAGCTCTGCCAGGGGATTCTGAAGGTGACTTCAGTGAGCACCTCTGGCCACAGACTCATGTAGATGAGAAAATATGAACGTATTTTTCTACAGCAGGCTATTTTCTATTTTGAGACCCCCATTCTACAGGATATGGAAACTAAATTGCAGTCACTGTGAGGTTCACCCCTAGCCCAGAATTACATCAGTTCCAGGAAACTGGTTACTGCCCTGGTGCAGGGGAGCATGGTACCACCTGGTTCTTGGTGGCACCTGTCCACACGGGCCTCCATTTAGACACCAGAATCCTGCCTCCCTGCTGGACACCAGCCTGTATGTCCACACTCAGGGTGGTCCACTAGCACCTTCAGGTCCGGCAGCCCATTGAAGATTTCATTTGGTTGCTTCAGGCTAGGGCATGGGATGGGGCTATCTGTGGCCCTGTTCACCTTGGACTCCCCATATGCCCTGTCCCTGTGCCCCTGGGTCCCACAAACACCAGAACTCTGGCCATAAGGCAGGGCACAGTGTCCCTCTAACGTTTAGACTGGCCTGCTTCCCTCCTGCCTCTTACCTTCTCAGCCTGGGGTATACTTTTTTAGTTTGGTATAGAATAGAAAGAGAACCTTAATTTCCTCAAATTCCTGTACTCAAAAACCAAGAAAAAATTCAAAGACCTTCCCTGAGTCTTGCTGTTTGAGTGGAAGAAAAGTGAATGGTGGGGAAACACCAATTAACACTTCATTGATTGATTGATTGAGATAGAGTCTCATTCTGCCACCTAGGTTGGTGCAGTGGCATGATCTTGGCTCACTGCAACCTCCGCCTCCTAGGCTCAGGCAATTCTTGTGCCTCAGCTGCCCGAACAGCTGGAACTACAGGTGCACGGGACCATCCCTGGCTAATTATTTTGTATTTTTGGTAGAGACGGGGTTTCACCATGTTAGCCAAGCTGGTCTTGAACTCCTGACCTCAGATGATCCACCCACCTCAGCCTCCGACTGACATTTTAAAAAACGTAATTCTGCCTTAACCCCTAGGGAGCCCCTGACCCCACTCTTAACCATAAAAATAAATTGGCCAGGCATGGTGGTGCATGCCTGTCATCCCAGCTACACAGGAGGCTGAGGCATGAGAATCACTTACACCTGGGAGGCGGAGGCTGCAGTGAGCTGAGATAGTGCCACTGCACTCCAGCCTGGGCGACAGAGTGAGACTCCATCTCAAAAAAAAAAAAAAAAAAAAGGAAAAAAGAAAAGAGAAAAACAACATTGTAAAACTACAAAATGTATCTGGTGAGAGGGGAAAACATCTGATTCAGAAGGGAAAATCCTGTAAACTAACTGGGTGGAGGCTGAGAGTGGGGGTAGTCTGGTCCAAATCCCAGTGCTGCAATTTGGAAAAGTTACCTAATCTCTCTGTGCCTGATTTTCCTCATTATAACATGGGGTTGGTGGGAGGATTAGACAAATTAATATATGTAATGCACTTGAAATAGTGTCCCGTCCAGCCCAAGTGCCATGTAAGCATCAGCATTATTGTCCTGTCCCTAGTGCCCTGTCTGGAATGAAACCCAGGACAGGCACTCGGGAAGGGCTTCCTGGATGGGTAGATGGGGTGAAAAAGTGAAAGGGTGGTCAGGCAAGGTCTCCAGTTCTCAACTGTTGATTAGCTGTCAGCTTTCTCAGTTTCCAGAGAACCTGAAAATATTTAAAAGAAAATAGTTCCCAAGAAATGAAACTGACTTCAGAAAACTGGCAGCTCAGCCTGTCCATGACACTTACCCACTTCCAGGGTCAGCTGCAAACACCAACTTCCAAGCCTTACAGTATGTGATCTTCTTTGCCTAGAACCCGAGGGTGCACCCAGCTGCTGCTATTTTTGTCCCCGAACTTGGGCTGGCTGGGCATCTGAATTTCCAGACATGTGCTTGCAGCCCTCATTGGCGAAGTCCCAGAGGAAACAACAGCATATCACTGCTGATGGGAGCATGGACATCGTTGAGTCTAACCCTCTACACAGGAGTGTCCAATCTTTTGGCTTCCCTGGGCCACATTGGAAGAAGAATTGTCTTGGGTCACACATAAAATACACTAACACTTATGATAGCTGATGAGCTAAAAAAAAAAAAAAAAAAAAATCACACACACACCCCCAAAAAAACCCCCAAACTAATAATGTTTTAAGGAAGTTTAAGAATTTGTGTTGGGCTGCATTCAAAGCTCTCCTGGGCTGCATGCGGCCTGTTGGTTGGATAAACTTGCCCTATAGTCACTTTACAGACAGGGAAACTGAGTCCCAGAGAAGCCTCAGGTGGTGGAGTCTTTGTACAAGAAGCATTGAGACCACTGTTAGGTAAGAGCAAGTAGTTCTATGAAGGCTTTCTATATCAAAGCCTGCATTCGCCCAACGAACATTTACTGAGTGTCTACTGTGTGTCAAATGCTAGCTGGGCTATGCAGTGGGGGATGTTCAGATGAGCAAGAAATAGTTCTCTCCTGGAATCACTAACCAGATCTGAGGTGGAGGGGCTGGGGAGAAAAAAGGAGCAAGGAATTACATAGAATATTCACAAAGACAATGAGCAAAAGAGCACTGGAGTAGGAGTCAGAAAGTCCATGTGGCTACTATCACCTGTGTTTCTGGGCAAGTGACAGGGTTTCTGAGTCTTGACAATCCTGTCTGCAAAATGGATGTGATAACTTCAGCCTGGCCTAACCCACAGAACAGATGTCTGGAGAACCACTCTGTAATTCTAACATGTAATAAATATGTAAGTGAAGATATTTTGATAAATGAATACATATATTGATTTCAAACAAATGCATTTGTACCAAGGCAAGGGACTGGCAATTGGGGAAAGGATTATACATAACCCCTTAGCTGAAGGGTGCCCTGGGCAGATGTACAAAAGAGGAGATAACACAGTCTGAGTGGCCAGAGGGGGCCAGACTGGGGGCAGCACAGAAAGAGGAAGAGGAAGAGGTGAGAGGAGCACCATTTCCTTCCTGTTGTGCCGTCAATGGAGCATGTTAGGAAGATCTGAGTTTCTGGCGTAACAGCGAATCAAAGTGAGTCAATGTGGGCTCTAAACCAGGCTTCTAAATTGGAGGGCAAGTTTGTAGCCTAGGAATTCAGAGTTTTAAGGCCCTAGAGAAGGACTGGACTGACTCCCTCATGAGTGAAGCTAGAATGGGGTGAATTTTGCCCAAGGAAGACAGAGAAATAAGAGAGAAAGAAACAGTGAGACAGAGGATGAGGCAGGACCAACCCAGGGCTCTCCCATCAAAAACCAGGCTGTCAAGAGCTGGCAGACTCAAGAAGGAACAATCAGAGCATGAGACTGGTGGTGCTGGAGGGAGGATGCCTGATGGAGAGCGGGGGCGGGGGGCATGGTTCTGGGGCTACCTGGCCAGGCTCAGCCCTTCCTGGAACTCTTTGCCTGTGGAGTCAGGACTGACTCTTCTGACTGCAACCTGCCCATTCCAGGAAAAAGACTGGCCCTTGTTGGGAAGATGCCTCAGTGAGTTTCAGGGAAATGGGAAACCTGGTTGCTCCCACAAAGGCTCAGAGGTCTCCCAACCACCTACCCTGCATACCAGGGAGTGTCTGACGTGCTATGGCTGGGGAGTGACACTGAGGGAGTGACTTAGCCGTGGGTCACATCTCATTAGGAAAAGCAGCTTAACAGGAAACAGATGGGTTGAAATATTTTAAAAGAGGATGAGACAATTTGAACAGCAAGATAAATAATGGGAGTAATAGAATAAAATAAATACTCATGAGTTCATACTAATATAAATACATAAGAAGAAAGTCCAACTCTTTAAAAAAAATTTTTTTTTTGCACTCTGTTGCCCACGCTGGAGTGCATGGCACAATCTTGTCTCACTGCAGCCTCCACCCCCCCAGGCTCAAGCAATCCTCTCAACTCAGCCTCCCAAGTAGCTAAAACTACAGGTGCATGCCACCACACCTGGCTAATTTTTGTAGTTTTTGCAGAGACAAGGTTTCACCATGTTGCCCAGGATAGTCTCGAACTCCGGGGCTCAAGCCATACCTGCCTTGACCTCCCAAAGTGCTGGGATTACAGGCAAGAGACACTGTGCCAGGACCAGCTCTTTCTTACAATACAATTCTAATTAATACATGTAGAAAGAATGATGGAAATAGAATATCACCATTTGGAAAATACCACAGTAATAATTATTGTTGGCAAGTATAAATGGATGCAAAAATTAGTGGACAAAAGCATGTGAGAAATAGAATATTTGCATAGTCTCAAAGTAGCAAGATATTTATTAATTACAAAAGAGTAAAGAGTAATTTCACAGTGGAAAAACTTGTTAGATACCACATTTTTCAAGTGATCAAAGTTAACATCACCAGGAAAGAGGCGTCTTGAAATTATGTACCTCTGATATGTATACTGAGGACATAAGATCACTTCTGTGGTGTTCCTACCCAAAATACATAACCTCAGTCTAATCCTGAAGAAACCACACTGAAATTTAGGGACATTCTACAAATGAACTGGCCAGCACTCTTCAAAACTGTCAAGGTCATGAAAGACAAAGCAAGACTGAGGAGCTGCCCCAGAATGAAGAGACAAAGGAGACACAAGAACCAAGTGCATTCTGGTTTAGATCCTGGGCCAGAGAAAGGACATTAGAGGGACAACTGTTGAAATTTGAATAAGGTGTGTAGATTACTCAACAGCATTGTGTCAATGATAATTTCCTGGTTTAGATTATTATTCAGTACTGTGCTTAGGTAGATATGTTAAAAGTAAAACCTTAGAGGCCGGCCGCTGTGGCTCACGCTTAGAATTTCAGCACCTTGGGAGGCTGAGGCAGGAGGATCACTTGAGCTCTGGAGTGCGAGACCATCTTGGCCAACATGGTGAAACCTTGCTTCTATTAAAAATATGAAGATTAGCCGGGCATGGTGGCAGGCACCTGTAATCCCAGCTACTCAGGAGGCTGAGGTAGCAGAGTCGCTTGAACCTGGGAGGCACAGGTTGCAGTGAGCTGAGGCTGAGCTCACAGCATTGCACTCCAGCCTGGGCAACAGAGTGAGGCCCTGTCTCAAAAAAAAAAAAAAAAAAAAAAAAGTAAAACCTTAGGCAAACTAAACAGAGTTTAATTGAGCAAAGAACAATTTGAGAATCGGGCAGCCTCCCAAACTAGATTAGGTTCGGAGAAACTTGGGTGCTGCTGCATGTGGAAGAAGACTTGTGGACAGAAAAGGAAAGTGATGGACAGAAAATGGAAGTGAGGGACAAACAGCTGGATTGGTTACAGCTTGGCGTTTGCCTTATTTGAACGCAGTTTGAATGGTTGGCCACATGTGATGGGCTGAAACTCTGTAATTGGCATAATAATAGGTTATAGCCTGTTTACACATTCAGTTTGGTTACAGTTCATTATGTGTGGAGAAACCTTTAGGCCAAACTTTAAATATGTAAGTTTTATATATTAAATGTATAAAATACATGTTATATATATTAAAAGTATATAAAAATATATGTTTAGCCTTAGGCTAAACTTCATTTAACTGATGTTAATATTAGGGGAAGCTGACAGACAGGTGTCCAGGAATCTTGTGCTTTATTTTGCAAGTCTAAAAATAATTTTAAAATAAGGATGTACAAAAGAGGGGAGGTGAGGGAGAATAAAGAAGGAGCCCAGGTCCTACAACTTAGCTGCTCTGTGGGAGGGACCCAGGACCCTGTGGCTCTTGTTGGGCAGCACCTTGGGTCTCTCTATTGGAAACTAGTGTTTGGCCTAGAGAAACTCAGAGGCCCCACTTGAAAGGTCCCCTGCTTCCCTCTGCCTGAGTAAAAATCCATGACAGTCTTAATGTCCATTCTTGGTAGCCTGTGGACCCCAGAGAAAGGCAAATGTCTAAGTCCATATCCATCTTCTTGGGACATTCCATTCTCTGATGCCTGTCTGAGGGACTATCCCTATCCCCAATAAAGATGCAAAAACCGAGGCCCAGAGAGGTGAAGGCACCATCTCTAGGTCACACAGCCAGTAAATGCAGAGCCAGGTCCAAGCCCAGCTGTGTGTGACTCCAATGCCATGCCTTTAACCACCTGACATTACTGCTCTATTATTGCTCAGTTCAGGTGGAGACAACAGGCATTCACCAAGCACTTGCTGTGTGTCAAGGGGGCAGCGGGACTGGAGGTGAGGGCGGCTGAGATACTGATCGTGGACCTCAGGTGCTGCACTGGGAAGGCGAACCCCCATACTGCTAAGCATGTGGCAGGCAATGTATCATATATCCACAGTCATTCGTTCACTCACTCATTCAGTCTCTGGCCTGTCCCTGGGCTCTGGTTGGTGGGTCTGATATGGTCCTTCCCCTGAGAGCTCCTGACCCAGCAGGGGAACAGACAGTTAAACAGTAGGCTAACCATACAGAGATGCCATGAAGGGGAGTCAGGGAGAAGGGAAGGAAAGAGGGAAGATGATTAGGAAAGTCTGGGAGATGAAACTATTGGTGACACAGTGGGTGTAGCAGACACAGCCCTGCTCAGTGGGAATTATGGCCAGAGAAAGAGATTGGGTGGAGTTTAGAACTGGGGCAGAATGGGAGTGAGATCTTGCTGAGAAGGTATCCAGGATGAAGAAGCTGGAGGCAGGATCTCTGAAGGTGATGTTGGGAAGGCCCTTCACGTAGACACAGGGTAAGCAAAGGCCTGGACGTCTGGGATGGGCTGTTAGTGGACTTGACCCAGCTACCAGGGAATCATTCCAGAGAGGAGATACATGCTTTCCAAACACTGTCTTTGGGGGATGCTCTTTTATAGGGTGGGAGGTCATCGGAGCTTGACTCTTATCAATGAGAGAAATATGCAGCTGAGATGAGGGCTGGGGCAAGGGCAAAGGGATTTTTTTTTTTTTCCGGTTGAAAGCAGGATATACGCAGGCTGCTGTCCAGAGAGGGGATGAGTACATGGAGAGGAATTACACTCTCTCTGCATTTCCCTGAGGAAGAGGCACCTGGGCACTGCTCTCTCCTTTCAGGCTTGTGGTGGACCTTCCCAAGCAAGTCATTCTGGCTCCGGTAGGTTATAGCCACACTTGGGGTGGGGGGTGGGGGGTGGGGGTGGGACAGCCCAGGGGCCACAGGGAGAGACTGAACCCAGTGGCTTGGGGAGTGGGCACAGGTGCTGGGAAGAGGGAGGTGCTAAGTCAGTGCAGAGCTTTCTCTCCAGGGCAGCTGTTAGAGCAATTGCTTCCAGCACCTTGAGAGTGATGGGTCTTCTGACCTCTTTCCCCTCCTTGACTCTGGCTCTGAGAATCTGCTTTGCAGATTCTGAAAACCTTTGAGAGTTGGTTCTCCAACCTGGCTGGGGGAGCTCAGGCATTCCTTTCCATCTCTGGGCCTCAGTGTTAACAGCTGTAAGATAATGGGGCAGATGAGATGGTCTTTAAGGGCCTCTCTCCCAGGGCCAAAGTTTCACAGCTCTGTGGTCTCTTCTTTTGCACATGTCCACCCTCTCCCTGTCCTCCTCCTTTCCCAAATTCTTGGTCCCTTCCTTCTGCCCAAAACAGTTCCAGATTCAAATAGTGCCTGGATCCCCTCCCACGCATTCCAGCCTGAATCAAGTGTCATTTAATCAGCGAGTTTATTCATTTTAGGGGCTGGAAGAGAACCAATAGCATATGCCAGGCCCTTAGTTTACCATAATAACCCTGCAAGGGAGGCATATTATAGGTGAGAAAGCTAAGGCTCAGAGAGGTTAAATTATGAACTCAGAGTTGCACAGCCATTAAGAAGTGAGTTAAGCTGTATTCTGTCTGTTCTACCCTGCCTATTCCGTCTATTCTACCATGCTGAGTGTCCTGCCCTTTCTGGGGATGGTGAGGTTTCAGTTTCATGCTGAAATACACACGCAAGGAGTTCTCACGGGGACATTTCAGGCAACAAGGAGAGAGGCAAAAAACAAAACATCAAAAAACATTCTGGGAAAGACATGAAAGTCTCACCTTCTGCAGCAGCAGCTCCTTGAAGGGTCGGGCTCTAAAAGTGCTTGCTTTTTGTTAGCTGAAATAAGCTTTGGGAGGAGGGTTACTCCTGTGATTTTATACACGTCACAAACATCTCTATTTCCCGACCAGGCCAGGAAACATTAAGTGATGTGGGGTCCCAGGGAGCGTGGGGAGCAGGCGGGCCTCACATATCTCAGGAGCTATGTCTAGCTGGAGGCTGCAAGGGGACTCCTGCCCTGCTGAGGAATGGATGAGGCCACTCCCTTCCAGCCAGACTTTGTGTAATCTGGTGTACCAGACGTGGCTCTGGCATGAAAGCAAACAGGATACACTAAGATGTTCCTGTGGGTTATTTTTGCAATGGTAGCATCACAGGGGACTTTTGTTTTTGTTTTTTGGCCTCTTTCTTATTTTTCCACTGTATTTCTACATTTTACAATGAATGTATATTATTATGGTAATCAGGAAAAAATAACATGTTAAAAAAGTAAGGAGAGAGAGCATGCAGTGATCTGGAATCAGAGGCCAGCTAATTCCTCTGGCCAGCTGTACCTGCCTAGCAGTGTGGCCCTGGAGTTCCTGGGAAACCAGAGAGGCGATACCTGTTCACCCCTTCACGAGGGAGCCAGGAAGACACAGCAATGACTGGGATAAAAAAAGGGTATCTGGAAACACAAAGCCTTGTGTAAGTGTCAGGACTGGTTTTTATTATCTTCATTGTGTTTTATAAATCACGATCCAAATACGCTTCCCATGCAGACCATCCAGAAGGCAGCTGTTCATCCTGCAAGCCCGAGGAAGGGGCGCACACAGGCTGAACTCCCAGTGTGTGATTTGGGGCTCCAGCTCTGGAGCCAGCTGCAGGAACTTGGTTTCCAGTTCTGCCGTATGCTTGCTGTGTGTCCTTGGGCACATTACTCCCCTTCTCTGTGTCTCAGTTCCTCATCTGTAAAATGGGGCCCATTTTATAAGGTTATTGTGAGAAGTCAGTGCATTATTACATATAAAGCCCAGGGGAGGGGATCCACAACCTAGTTGTTATTACTGTTATTTTTTTGAGACAGGGTCTCGCTATGTTGCATATGCTGGTATCAAACTCCTGGGCTCAAGGAATCCACCAATCTCAGCCTCCCAAGTAGCTGGGACTAGAGGTGCACGCCACTGCACCTGGCTGTGCTTACTATTTTCTTTGAGTTGTATTGTAACCTAGCATTTAAGAGCATGGACGCCTGGTTTCAAATCCTGGCTCTACTACTCAATTGCTCTGTGATCTTGGACCAGTTCTCTAACTTCCCTGTGTGTTAGTATCCTCAGCTCTAAAACAGGGCTAATAATAGTATTTACTTCTATCAGGTAAATGTGAGGATTAAATAAGTTAATACATTTAAAGCCCTTACCCTAGATTGTATTTTAAAGGAGGATATGATTTCCACATTCAAAGGAAGCCAGCAAAAATATTTTCCACTAGAAGTGATCTCAAATGGTGTCCTTGGTTTCATATTTCAAAGGCTGGTGTGGCCTCTGGAGATCACATTCAATCTTGTTTATTTGATCAGCTTGCATGCCGAATCAGCTGCACTGTGAACAGTACACTCAGCATGGGTGTGCTTTCAGCACCTGAGGGACCTACACGTGACCCTGTCCATAGGCTTCTTGGCTGTGGGGAGGGTGGTCGTGAAATTGATGTTTAAGGTGGAAGTGGGGAGATGGTGGGAGACACAAAAGAGGGTTCAGTGAGTCAAGCAGGGTTTGGTCAAGCTGTGTGGGGCCTGATCAGGGGAGTGCTGGTGAAGGTTTGATAACCAGCTCTGGGCTGGGGGCACAGGGGAGGTAGGATGGCAGAGGAGAGGAAAGCCTTGATTTATAGCTTTTGTCATGGTGTAAATATTCCCAGTTTCAAGTTACCAACTTAACATCACTGAACGCAGAGTTGGTTAATTCCATGATCATTTGTTTAATGCCTCCCAGATGCCATGACTGGCTCTCAGCACACCACTGGCTTTGAACCTTCCTCCCACTAGTTGCTGAGGCCAGAAGTCCCACTGTCGGAACCTCAACCTTTGAATTTAAGTTTGATCCATTTTGAAAGGGAGTGTGGGGAGGATGGGGTCATCACTTCCACCTCACATTGTGAGGGCCATCCAATCCCCAGCCCCCAATTTGCTAATCTGAGGCTGTGGACAATTGGGCTTCACCTGTCCACACCTGTTTCTTTATCTGGAAAGTGGGGATTATACTCACTTTGCTTCCCAGGACGATGGCGAAGATAAGGTGAGAAAATTACATGTGAGTGTTCAACTCATAGAAGGAGCGCAACTAACATGGCTGCATCCTCGTCCCAATATCCTTCCTCTTGTCGCCTCAACTGCGACTTTCCTGAGAGACCTAAGGGAGGGGAGCCCTGGATATCTCCCAGTGAGGGTAAGATCCTGGACAAGCAGCAAAGACTCAATCACACCTTTCTCTTTTTTTCTTTTTTTTTTCTTTGAGACGGAGTTTCACTCTTGTTGCCCAGGCTGGAGTGCAGTGGTGTGATCTCAGCTCACTGCAACCTCTGCCTCCCGGGTTCAAGTGATTCTCCTGCCTCAGCCTCCCAAGTAGCTGGGATTACAGGCACCTGCCACCACGCCGGGCTAATTTTGTATTTTTAGTAGAGACGGGGTTTCGCTGGTCTCAAACTCCTGACCTCAGGTGATCCACCCACCTTGGCCTCCCAAAGTGTTGGAATTACAAGCATGAGCCACTGTGCCTGGCCTTCAAGGATGAGGTGGGACCAGGGACAAGGCACCATGTGCCTGGAGTCTGAAGACCTGGATTTCAGATGCAGCTTGGCTAGTGACTTCCTGTGTGACCCTGGTAAAGTTGCTTTGCTCCTGGATTAAATGGGGCTGATGGTTCCTTCCCGATTTGCCTTACAAGGCTACGGCAGTGCACATGAAGGTGCCTGGCCAGCTGTAACATGCATATGGGAGTGCTGACTGCTGCTGTCATTGTTGGCATTATTGATGAAAGTGATAGGAGGGGATGGTTGCTCCAGAGGTGAGGGAGACCTGGAAAGATTCCCAGAGTCAAAGATCGGGGTAAAGGCCTGATTGCTGTTACCACTGTTGTTGGCATTATTGATGAAAGTGATAGGAGGATGGTTGCTCCAGAGGGGAGGATGACCTGGAAAGATTCCCAGAGTGAGAGATCAGGAGGGTAAAGGCCTGATTGCTGTTGTCATTGTTGTTGGCTTTACTGATGAAAGTGATAGGAGGATGGTTGCTCCAGAAGTGAGGATGACCTGGAAAGATTCCCGGAGTGAAAGATCAGGAGGCTAAAGACCTTGAGTGGGAAGGGGATAGAGTGTTCCATGTAGAGAGAGAACAAAGGTGGCCTGGACTAGCAGGGTCCGCTGACTCTGACCTCTGGCTTTGATTGAAACATTCATCAGACTTGGTTGTTTGCTGAAACAAAAGTCAGGGGGCTTTGAGAAATCAAGTCAAGATCAAGGTCCATGTCAGCAGCTCAGAAAAGCTGGTGTTTAATTAATGTCACCTCCTGAGTAATAAGCCATGATAAGGCCCGAGTACACTCCTCACATCCTCCTTCTGCAGCAGCTCACAGGCTCCCAGCTCCAGCCATATGCTAGGAGTGTCCTTACTGCTGCCCAGAAAAGGGAGGAGTTGAAGGCCAGGAGGCCCCTGGTGCAGAGGAGAGGGCAGGAAGAACAGCAAAAAACAAAACAAAACAAAACAAAAGGCACTGGGTAAAGTTCCTGAGGTTGATCAGGAACAGAGCTGGGCCTTAGATAAAGCCACTCAGGCTGAGCTCCTGGGGTGGGGACAGGTCATGTGTGGTTTCCATAGCATCTGGTCCAGATGCCATTGGATAGGAGCCCAAGGGTGGGGCAGAGGCTCACAGAGTGGGAGGACTCCAGGACTCCCTCAGAAGAGGTTCTGCTTCAGTAGCACTGAATTGTTCCACCAGCCATGAGATCATGGTATCACAGATACTTTGGGCCAACTGAGGACCCAAGTCAACATTTATTCCGAAGTCTGCCTTAAAAAAGTGGATAAAACTTTTATCAGAAAGGGCTAAGGAAAATGTTTGCAATATATATGAAAAAAGCTAACATCCTCACTATTATAAGGCCTCATAAAATGAGCATCCCACCCATTAAAAGAATAAATAATTTACAGAATAAATACAAGGGGGTATTGAACATATTAAAAAGTTCAAGCTCATGCAAGTAAAATATTAAAAAATAAAATCCAGAAGTATGGGGTAGAACTGATTTGCATTTCTCAGTTTGTGGACCGTGACCCTGAGTAGTCTACAGGCCCCTCTTCAGTGGCTCTTCACAATTGCCTGCTTGGGCCACAAATTCCTTTTTATCTCCTTCCTCTCTCCTCCTCAAGCCCCCTTCCCCATGGGTGAATGCTCTTTGTTCAACATGAAGTCTGTCTTCCCCTCTCCTTCTCCTGGAACACACTACAAGTTTGAGCCTAATTCTTAGTTCATGACATACTTGTATCACTGGTTTATGTGAAGCTCTCATCAAAAAATTATTTTAAACAAAGCAATAAAATTCTGGGATGTCACTGCCTTAGATAACACTTGACCGTGGACAGTGACTCATCCCATCTCCATGGTCCACCCCAATCCCATGCTGCTGTCTTCTGCCCAGGCACCTGCCATCTTGAATTTGGTGCCTGCCTCTCATTCCTATGCCTTCCTGTTATCTATTTGTACTCCTTCAAAAGTATATATGTTTTGTTTCATTTGTCTTAATTTCATTAAAAGAGTGTCATGTACATATTTTTATGGGATTTAGAGACAAGTGGGCTGATTCAAGAGGAGAGACTCACAGGGTGGTTGTGAGGGTGAGGAGGAAAGAATCTGCAAGATATCCCATGTTTCAGTCTTAGGTGACTGAGTAGTTGGTGGAGTCATTCAGTTAGATAGGCCTAGGAAAGAAGAAAGGGGCTGGTAGGGAGATGATGAACTCAGTTCTGGGCAAAGCAATAATTTAAGCTCGCATTTATTGAATGCTTGCTATGTTCCAGTCAGTTTTGTAGAACTTAAAGTGCTCTGCATGTATTATCACGTTTAAGAATAACAAGAACATCACAAGATAGGCACAGTTATTATTTTCATTTTAAGATGAGGAAACTGAGAGGTAGAAAAGTTTAGTAGGTTCCGAGCCCATCAACATGATGGATCACACCTTTCTGCTACAAACAGAAATACTGGATAAAATATTTAAAATATTAAATATTTGTCATTGAAAATATTTATATGAGGCCAGGCGC
>NW_012102754.1:133266-135556 GCF_000951045.1 Mandrillus leucophaeus | reverse complement strand
AAAAAAAAAAAAAAGAAAAAGAAAGAAAAGAAAATATTGATATGAAACTATTTACAAATAAAATATTTAAAAACTCTCAAAAAGCAAGGGAAATCCTCAGGTGACAGGAGTAAAGAAAACCCAAAGCCAGAGTGGATGCATTGGATATTTATGGATAAAACAAGCCCCATGGGCGTCTGCCATTACTGAGGCTAGAGTAGGTGGTTTTCCCCTCACAGTGTAAGCAAAGCCACTGGGAAGTTCGAAATGGGCAGAGCCCACTGCAGCTTGGCAAAGCCACTGTAGCCAGGCTCCCTCTCTAGATTCCTCCTCTCTGGGCAGGGCATCTCTGAAAGAAAGGCAGCGGCCCCAGTCAGGGGCTTATAGATAAAACTCCCATTTCCCTGGGACAGAGCACCTGGCGGGAGGGGTGGCTATGAACACAGCTTCAGCAGACTTAAATGTTCCTGCCTGCTGGCTCCGAAGAGAGCAGTGGATCTCCCAGCACAGCACTTGAGCTCTGCTAAGGGACAGACTGCCTCCTCAAGTGGGTCCTTGACCCCTGTGCCTCCTCACTGGGAGACACCTCCCAGCAGGGGTTGACAGATACCTCACACAGGAGAGCTCTGGCTGGCATCTGGTGGATGCCCCTCTGGGATGAAGCTTCCAGAGGAAGAAACAGGCAGCAATATTTGCCATTCTGCAGCCTCTGCTAGTGATACCCAGGCAAACAGTGTCTGGAGTGGACCTCCAGCAAACTCCAGCAGACCTGCAGCAAAGGGACATGACTGTTACAAGGAAAATTAACAAACAGAAAGGAATAGCATCAACAAAAATACATCCACACAGAAACCCCATCCGAAGGCCACCAACATCAAAGACCAAAGGTAGATAAGTCCACGAAGATGAGGAAAAACCAGTGCAAAAATGTTAAAAATTCAAAAAACCAGAATGCCTCTTCTCCTTCAAATGATCACAACTCCTCACTAGCAAGGGAACAAAACTGGATGGAGAATGAGTTTGACGAATTGACAGAAGTGGGTTTCAGAAGGTGGGTAATAACAAACTCCTCTGAGCTAAAGGAGCATGTTCTAACCCAATGCAAGGAAGCTAAGAACCTTGAAAAAAGGTTAGAGGAATTGCTAACTAGAATGACCAGTTTAGAGAAGACTATAAATGACCTGATGGAGCTGAAAAACACAGCACAAGAACTTCGTGAAGCATACACAAGGATCAATAGCTGAATCAATCAAGCGGAAGAAAGGATATCAGAGATTGAAGATCAACTTAATGAAATAAAGTGTGAAAACAATATTAGAGAAAAAAGAATATAAAGGAATGAACAAAGCCTCCAAGAAATATGGAGACTATGTGAAAAGACCAAATCTACATTTGATTGGTGTACCTGAAAGTGATAGAGAGAATGGAACCAAGTTGGAAAACGTTCTTCAGGATATTATCTAGAAGAACTTCTCCAACCTAGCAAGACAGGCCAACATTCAAATTCAGGAAATACAGAGAACACCGCAAAGGTACTCCTGGAGAAGAGCAACCCCAAGACACATAATTTCCAGATTCACCAAGGTTGAAATGAAGGAAAAAATGTTAAGGGCAGCCAGAGAGAAAGGCTGGGTTACCCACAAAGGGAAGCCCATCAGAGTAACAGTGGATCTCTCTGCAGAAACCCTACAGGTCAGAAGAGAGTGGGAGTCCAATATTTAACATTCTTAAAGAGAAGAATTTTCAATCCAGAATTTCATATCCAGCCAAACTAAGCTTCATGAGTGAAGGAGCAATAAAATCCTTTACAGACAAGCAAATGCTGAGAGATTTTGTCACAACCAGGCCTGCCTTACAAGAGCTCCTGAAGGAAGCACTAAACATGGAAAGGACAAACTGGTACCAGCCACTGCAAAAACATACCAAATTGTAAAGACCATCGACACCTATGAAGAAACTGCATCAACTAATGGGTAAAATAACCAGCTAGCATCATAATGACAGGATCAAATTCACACATAACAATAGTAACCTTAAATGTAAACAGGCTAAATGCCCCAATTAAAAGACACAGACTGGCAAATTGGACAAAGAGTCAAGACCCATTGGTGTGCTGTATTCAGGAGACCCATCTCACATCCAAAGACACACATAGACTCAAAATAAAGGGATGGAGGAATATTTACCAAGCAAATGGAAAGCAAAAAAAAAAAAAGAGCAGGGGTTGCAATCCTAGTCTCTGATAAAACAGACTTTAAACCAACAAAGATCAAAAAGACAAAGAAGGGCATTACATAATGGTAAAAGGATC
>NW_012102754.1:127373-132471 GCF_000951045.1 Mandrillus leucophaeus | reverse complement strand
ATAGCACTAAATGCCCGCAGGAGAAAGCAGGAAAGATCTAAAATCGACAGCCTAACATCACAATTAAAAGAACTAGAGAAGCAAGAGCAAACAAATTCAAAAGCTAGCAGAAGACAAGAAATAACTAAGATCAGAGTAGAACTGAAGGAGAGAGAGAGATGAAAAACCCTTCAAAAAATCAATGAATCTAGGAGCTGGTTTTTTGAAAAGATCAACAAAATAGATAGACCACTAGCCAGACTGATAAAGAAGAAAAGAGACAAGAATCAAGTAGGCACAATCAGAGAATACTATAGACGCATCAGAGAATACTACAAACACCTCTACACAAATAAACTAGAAAATCTAGAAGAAATGGATAAATTCCTGGACACATACACTCTCTTAAGACTAAACCAGTAAGAAGTGGAATCCCTGAAGAGAGCAATAACAAGTTCTGAAATTGAGGCAGTAATTAATAGCCTCCCAACCAAAAAAAGCCCAGGACCAGACAGATTCACAGCTGAATTCTATCAGAGGTACAAAGAGGAGCTGGTACCATTCCTTCCAAAACTATTCTAAACAATAGAAAAAAGAGGGAATCCTCCCTAACTCATTTTATTAGGCCAGCATCATCCTGATATCAAAACCTGGCAAAGACACAACAAAAAAAGAAAATTTCAGGCCAATATCCCTGATGAACATTGATGCCAAAATTCTCAATAAAATACTGGCAAACCAAATCCAGCAGCACATCAAAAAGCTTATCTACCACCATCAAGTCAGCTTCATCCCTGGGATGCAAGGTTAGTTCAACATATGCAAATCAATAAATGTAATCCATCACATAAACAGAACCAATGACAAAACCACATTATTATCTCAATAGATGCAGAAAAGGCCTTCAATAAAATTCAACACCCCTTCATGCTAAAAACTCTCCATAAACTAGGTACTGATGGAACGTATCTCAAAATAATAACAGCTATTGATGAGAAACCCACAGCCAATATCATACTGAATGGGCAAAATCTAGAAGCATTCCCTTTGAAAACCAGCACAAGACAAGGATGCCCTCTCTCACCACTCCTGTTCAACATAGTATTGGAAGTTCTGGCCAGGGCAATCAGGCAATAGAAAGAAATAAAGCATATTCAGATAGGAAGAGAGGAAGTCAACTTGTCTATTTTTGCAGATGACATGATTGTATATTTAGAAAACCCCATCGTCTCTGCCCAAAATCTCCTTAAGCTGATAAACAACTTCTGCAAAGTCTCAGAAAACAAAATCAGTATGCAAAAATCAAAAGCATTCCTATACACCAATAACAGACAAACAGAGAAGCAAATCATGAGTGAACTCCCATTCACAAATGCTACAAAGAGAATAAAATACCTAAGAATACAACTTACAAGGGATGTGAAGAACCTGTTCAAGGAGAACTACAAGGAAATAAGAGAGGACACAAACAAATGGAAAAACATTCCATGCTCATGGATAGGAAGAATGAATATCGTGAAAATGACCATACTGCCCAAAATAATTTATAGATTCAATCCTATCCCCATCAAGCTACCATTGACTTTATTCACTGAATTAGAAAAAAACTACTTTAAATTTCATATGGAACCAAAAAAGAGCCCATGTAACCAAGACAATCCTAAGCAAAAATAAAAAAGCTGGAGGCATCACACTACCTGACTTCAAACTATACTACAAGTCTCCAGTAACCAAAACAGCATAGTGCTGGTACCAAAACAGATATATAGACAAATGGAACAGAACACAGGCTTCAGAAATAACATCACAGGTCTACAACCATCTGATCTTTGACAAACGTGACAAAAACAAGCAATGGGGAAAGGATTCCCTATTTAATAAATGGTGTTGGGAAAACTGGCTAGCCATATGCAGAGAACTGGACCCATTCCTTACACCTTATACAAAAGTAAACTCAAGATGAATGAAAGACCTAAATGTAAGACCTAAAACCGTAAAAACCCTAGAAGAAAACCTAGGCAATACCATTCAGGACATAGGCATAGGCAAAGGCTTCATGACTAAAACACCAAAAGCAATGGCAACAAAAGCCAAAATTGACAAATGGGATCTAATTAAACTAAAGAGCTTCTGCACAGCAAAATAAACTATCATCAGAGTGAACTGGCAACCTACAGAACAGGAGAAAATGTTTGCAATCTATCCATCTGACAAAGGGTTAATATCCAGAATCTACAAAGAACTTAAACAAATTTACAAGAAGAAAACAACCCCATCAAAAAGTGGGTGAAGGATATGAACAGATACTTCTCAAAAGAAGACATTTATGCGGCCAACAGACATATGAAAAAAAAAAAGCTCATCATTACTGGTCATTAGAGAAATGCAAATAAAAACCACAATGAGATGAGATACCATCTAATCCCAGTTAGAATGGTGATCATTAAAAAGTCAGGAAACAACAGATGACTTGAGATGATGTGGAGAAATAGGAATGTTTTTACACTGCTGGTGGGAGTGTAAATTAGTTCAACCATTGTGGAAGACAGTGTGGCAATTCCTCAAAGATCTAGAACCAGAAATACCATTTGACCCAGAAATCCCCTTACTGGGTATATACCTAAAGGATTATTAATCATTCTACTATAAAGACACATGCATACATATGTTTATTGCAGCACTGTTCACAATAGCAAAGACTTGGAACAAACCCAAATGCCCATAAATGATAGACTGGATAAAGAAAATGTGGCACATACACAGGATGGAATACTGTGCAGCCATAAAAAGGATGAGTTCATGTGCTTTGCAGGGACGTGGATGAAGCTGGAAGCCATCATTCTCAGCAAACTAACACAAGAACAGAAAACCAAACACTGCGTGTTCTCACTCATAAGTGGGAGTTGAACAATGAGAACACATGGACACAGGGAGGGGAACATCACACACCCTGGCCTGTTGGGGGCTTGGGGGCTAGGGGAGGGATATTAGGAGAAATATCTCACTGTGCACATGTACCCTAGAACTTAAAGTATAGTTAAAAAAAAAAAAAAAAGAAGAAGAAATACCAAGTGTAAATGACAGGTTGATGGGTAAAGCAAACCACCATGGCATGTGTATACCTATGTAACAAACCTGCACGTTTTGCACACGTATCCCAGAACTTAAAGTATAATAAACAAAATTTTTTTTAAAAAGCTCCACTGATGCTAAGCTGCCGTTATTAAAAAAATTATAAGCCATACATGAGGAAGGGTCAGGAGACACATTAAATAGATGAATTGATATCCCTAAAGAATAAAGAAGAATTTGAAAAACACTATAGGTATTTTTAAATAATGAAGGAGAAAAATAAAGAAACAAAACCATAATGAAAGAATTACATACTCTGAGAACACCTAAAGGTTAGTCGCTTATTCAAGAGTAAGTGTCCCAGAGTAAGTGGGATTCAGTTATGAGACAAAGGCGAGGGGGATATCTTGGTGACATAACCATTAAGTGGTGCAGATGGCTCCCTAAGCTTGTGCTCTTACTTGCTGGACTGCAGGTGCTGATGTAGATTTGAAGAGTCTATTGGACATTCCAGTGCAGCAGCAAAAGTGGGTTTAGAGAAATGTAGAGAATGCTAGGTCTCACCATATTTTTCCCCCACACCTCTACAGGACATCGGGACTGGGCACTTCCTTCCAACATGGCCGCCACTGCCTCTCCACAGCCACTCACCACTGAGGATGCGGGTCCTGAGAATAGCAGCTTCTATTACTATGACTACCTGGATGAGGTGACCTTCATGCTCTGCAGGAAGGATGCAGTGGTGTCCTTTGGCAAAGTCTTCCTGCCAGTCTTCTATAGCCTGATTTTTGTGTTGGGCCTGAGCGGGAACCTCCTTCTTCTCATGGTCTTGCTCCGGTACGTGCCTCGCAGGCAGATGACTGAGGTCTATCTGCTGAATCTGGCCATCTCCAACCTTCTGTTTCTGGTGACACTGCCCTTCTGGGGCATCTCCGTGGCCTGGCATTGGGTCTTTGGGAGTTTCTTGTGCAAGATGGTGAGCACTCTTTATACTACTAACTTTTACAGTGGCATCTTTTTCATTAGCTGCATGAGCCTGGACAAGTACCTGGAGATCGTTCATGCTCAGCCCTACCACAGGCTGCGAACCCGGGCCAAGAGCCTGCTCCTTGCTACCATAGTCTGGGCTGTGTCCCTGGCCGTCTCCATCCCTGATATGGTCTTTGTACAGACACATGAAAATCCCAAGGGTGTGTGGAACTGCCACGCAGATTTCGGCGGGCATGGGACCATTTGGAAGCTCTTCCTCCGCTTCCAGCAGAACCTCCTAGGGTTTCTCCTTCCACTCCTTGTCATGATCTTCTTCTATGCCCGTATTGGTTGTGTCTTGATGAGGCTGAGGCCCCCAGGCCAGGGCCGGGCTCTAAAAATAGCTGCAGCCTTGGTGGTGGCCTTCTTCGTGCTATGGTTCCCATACAATCTCACCTTGTTTCTGCATACACTGTTGGACCTGCAAGTATTCGGGAACTGTAAGGTCAGCCAGCATCTAGACTACGCACTCCAGGTGACAGAGAGCATCGCCTTCCTTCACTGCTGCTTTTCACCCATCCTGTATGCCTTCTCCAGTCGCCGCTTCCGCCAGTACCTGAAGGCTTTCCTGGCCGCTGTGCTTGGATGGCACCTGGCACCTGGCACTGCCCAGGCCCCATTATCCAACTGTTCTGACAGCAGCATACTTACTGCCCAAGAAGAAATGACTGGCATGAATGACCTTGGGGAGAGGCAGTCTGAGAACTCCCCTAACAAGGAGGATGTGGGGAATAAATCAGCCTGAGTGACCAAACCTCAGTCTGATGGGAATAGATGGGAACCAGCTCAATTGGGCATCCACTCAAAGTGCTGTCTCCAGGGGCCTCAGTGACCGTGTTGCTAAACCCAGTGGTCAGTTCTCAGTTCTCAACCATCAGCAGCATTTGCTCGCCCCTGCCTTCTTCCTCTACTTTCTTCACTTGCTTCCAGGACACCGCGCTTTCTTCTCTGAATTCCTACAATGATCCTTCCTTCCTTCCTTCCTTCCTTCCTTCCTTCCTTCCTTCCTTCCTTCCTT
>NW_012102754.1:105615-127256 GCF_000951045.1 Mandrillus leucophaeus | reverse complement strand
TTCCTTCCTTCCTTCCTTCCTTCTGACAGTGTCTTGCTCTATTGCTGTGTTGCCCAGGCTGGAGTGCAGTGACTGCAGCCTCCTCCTCTCGGGTTGAAGCGATTCTCCTGCCTCAGCCTCCCAAGTAGCTGGGACTATAGGCGCCTGCCACCACGCCCAGCTAATTTTTGTATTTCTTTTTCTTTTTATTTCTTTTTTCTTTTTTTTTTTTGAGATGGAGTCTCACTCTTGTTGCCCAGGTTGGAGAGCAATGGTGCAATCCCAGCTTACTGCAACCTCCACCTTCTGGGTTCAAGCGATTCTCTTGCCTCAGCCTCCTGAGTAGCTGGAACTACAGGTGCCTGCCACCATGCCCAGCTAATTTTTGTATTTTTAGTAGAGACAAGGTTTCACCATGTTGGCCAGGATGGTCTTGATCTCTTGACCTCGGGATCCACCCGCCTTGGCCTCCCAAAGTGCTGGGATGACAGGTGTGAGCCACCATGCCTGGCCCTAATTTTTGTATTTTTATTTGAAATGGAGTTTCACCATGTTGGCCAGGCTGGAGAATTGCTGCAATAGTTTTTCAGCTGGCCCCTGTGCTTCCTCTCTCTTGCTCTCCTCCCTTCTCATCTGCACCTAGCAGCCAGAGTGATCCTGACACTCTCAGTCTTTACTCCCTCCTTCCTCAGAGCATCAGCCTATCAAAACACCAGATTATAACAAATTTAGTTTCAAGGTCTCAGCATTATTGGCAACTCTAGAATCAGGCGATACACTCATTGAATCAGGAACAGATTCACTACATAAAATAGAAAGAGTATTCCAATGAGCTGGGTGGAAGAAGTTAGTTTTATAGACAGGAAAGGGCTGTCGAAAGCAGGAAGAAATGAAGAAAAAAAAGAAAATTTTTTTTTTTTTTGACACAGGGTCTCACTCTGTCACCCAGGCTGAAGTCCACTCCCACAATCATGGCTCACTGCAGCCACCACCTCCTGAGCTCAAGTGATCCTCCCATCTCAGCCCCCCAAGTAGCTAGGACTGCAGGAGCACACCACCACACCTGGCTAATTTTTATATTTTTTTGTAGAGACAGGGTCTCACTATGTTACCCAGGTTGGACTGGAACCCCTTGGCTCAAGCAATCTGCCTGCTTCAGCCTCCCAAAGTGCTGGGATTACAGGCGTGAGCCACTGTACAGGGCCAGACTGGTCATTTCAAAGTTACTTTCTATATACGGCTGGAACAGAGTGTTTGACATCAGTTTACTTTTTAATGATGATTAAAACAGGGGAAACTTCATTATCATGAGCTTGGTTACTGTCTGCATTATCACGTCAACTGAAACTGTCATGTTTGGGAATTTGGCTGTTAACTCTGTCTCCAGGAGTCTCAAAGGTCAGATAACAACTTAGTTTCGGTTTGAGGAAATGGAACTTTCATACAACAGATTCCATTTTGGTTCGGTCTGGTCAGCTGGGACCTAGTGCAGGAGCTTAGTCCAAACAATGGCCTCCCATAGTTTTTATTTAACAAGCTCAACTCCTTACGGTAATCCTTTAAGGCCTATGTGATCTGTGATCTGCACCCGCCCTGGCTACACTCTTTGCCCTTATGTCCACCAGCCTCCAGTGCTCCAGACACAACTGATCTCAAACACGCCTGACACATCCCCCTGGGGATTCCTCTTCCTGGACTGCCCTCCTCTCAGCTGTCTGCTTGGCTCACTCTCTCACCTCCTGAGGTCTTAGCTCAGATCTCACCTTTCACTCACCTGTCCAACCTATTTAACACAAACTCACCCATCTCTGATGCTCCTGATCTTCCTGATGCTCTATGTTTTAATTTTTTCAATAGCACTTATTTCTTTCAGACGTTGTATATGTTTTTCCTATTTGTGAGGGTCAGTGCTACTGTCCCCACCCACACTGTCCCAGGTGAATTCCACAAGGTGGGGATCTTGGTTAGGCTCACTGCTGTACCCAACCCCCTAACACAGGGCCTAGTGTGTAGGTTTTCAGAAAGTGTCTGTTAAATGCACGGGTGGAGGAGGAAGCATTTTCCTTCTGGCATTGCTGGGGAAAAAGAGCCCAAGGTCCTCCACTCACCAGGGTTCCACATTCTCTGTAGTCCAGCTGGGAAATACTATTAAAAGGACCATTCTTGTAGCCTTGATGGTGTCCCCAGCATCTGGCAATCAGGAGGGTCTGGAAGTGCTCTGCCCAGGGAATGTCCCAGGACCATGTGCAGTCTGCAGAAGGAGGCAGTGAACACGCTTGGCCTGGGCCCCATCTCAGGAGCCTTCAGATCTCCCTGGGACCTGCACAATCAAGTCCAAAATCTTTGTCTGATGTCAAGGCTAGCGCTTTTGCAAATAGGACCCCATACATCTTCCAGCCCTCATACTCCTCCATTCCCTTTTCATTTCCGGAACATTTCAACTTCTATGCCTTTGCTCTTGTGGGCACCCTCATGTAATCAGGATAGTTTCCAGCCAGGTATTCCCTTCCCTTGTTTTATAACTGAATCTCACTTTCTCTGGGACACCACTGCTCGGTCACTCTGCCTTGTGTTTTGAGAGGAGGTTGGGTGGAGCATGGGACATGGGTCAGTTACTGCCTTCACATTTCCCTGGTCATGGTGAATTTTTTAGGGGTGGGCACGTGACCCAGGCAGAGCCAATGAAGTGCGATGTCACTAGAACATGCGAGAAGAGAGGCATGAAACTGAAGCTGAGAGGGTTTGAGATCTGGAGCTACTCCTTCCTCCACCCAAACTTCAGAAGGTGAAGGAGATAGCGCATGTGAGTGAGCAGATCCTGAGGGCACTGTTTGAGCCTCAGAAACAAAGCACCTCTGAAGCTCGTCCCAATCTTGGATTCGACAGTTACAAGAACCAATAAATTCCTTTCCATGTGGAGTCATGTTGTTTTGTTACTTGCAACCTAAAGATTCCTGACTGATATACTGTGCCCAGTGCTTTTCTCTTCATATCTCTAATGTTTGGCATTCTCCCTGCCCCCCGACACATCCACTGAGAAGCCTTTCCCCAGGGAGCTACCTGCCCACATGGCATCTCTCTTTCTCGAGCTTCTAAAGCACTCAACTGCTCTTTCCACCTCATGGAACTACCTGGTGCAACCTGCACACGTCCCACCATGTCTGCCCTGCACAATTGAACGTGGAACCTGGCACACAGGAAAGGAAACTTTTTGGTGGATGGAATGGAGGGGAGGAGAACAGACGGCTGGGTGAACATAAGCTCCATGAGAGCAGGGACTTTGCCATGTGTAAACTCTGCATCCCCTGTGCTTCAATACATGCTCAGAGTATAGTAGATTCTTTTTGGAATGAATGGATAAGTTTTTTTTGTTTTTTTTTGTTTTTTTGAGTCAATGGCTGATAGAGGATTGAACAGGCAAGCAGTATTCTGCCCGCTGTTTCTTCTCCCGCTGTTTCTTCTCTTCCCCTGAGCTTTTGATGGCGTAGTCATAGCACATGTGTCACGTGCCGTCTGGTGGTCTCTTGATGTAGCACAAGTTGCCCTGTGCCTTCCCCACATCCAGTCTCTCTCAGCTCTGCCTTTAGTTCTCTCTCCTCAAGGCCCCCAATTCCCCACCATCAGGAAGGACTCTGAGCTTCCTAGTTCCCTGGGAAATGAAGCTCTAGGTCTGAAGGTGGATATTTGTTTGAGGATGCGGAGGATGGAATTCTACTTCAGAGCTCTGGAAATCTTGTCCTACAAGGAACTTCTGTTTGTTTGCCGGCCTGGCTGGTGAGATATAGCCTGAGCTGTACCAACAGGGTCTAGGTGCTCGGAGGCCCTGACTTTGTGCCCATGATGCACAGAGAGGATGTCAGGCAAGGGACACCCAGCAGGGCTTGTCACACCAGCCTTGGTGGATTTGTGTGTGTCTGTGTGTCTATGTGTCTGGGAAGTATGTGTGCATGTGTCTGTGTTGCTGTGTGGGCTGTGCATAGTATATATGGTTGTGTATGTGGTTATGATGCAGCTGTGTCACTGTGTCCAAGTGGGTCTGGTTATGTGCCTGCAAGTTTCCTATTCTTTCTTTTTTTGAGACAGAGTCTTGCTGGAGTGCAGTGACATGATCCCAGCTCACTGCAACCTCTGCCTCCCAGGTTCAAGCAATTCCTGTGCCTCAGTCTTCTGAGTAGATGGGATTACAGGCATGAGCTAATTTTTGTATTTTTAGAGACAGGGTTTCACCATGTTGGCCAGGTTAGTCTCGAATTTCTGAGCTCAAGTGATGTGCCCACCTCGGCCTCCCAAAGTGCTGGGATTGCAGGCGTGAGCCACTTCACCCAGTCCTATTTGTTCTTTCATGCCTTTCTCTATGTATGTGTGAGTGTGTACTTGCTGCAAAAGGCAAGAATATAGCAAGTAGTGCCCTGAAGCCTATGTCCAAAGGAGAGGGCAAGGGCTAGCTGCAGGTACCTCATTCTCTGTCACTGTCTTAGGTGCTATATAGTTTGAGAGCAGCTCGGCAGCTCTCACAGCCCAGGCCAGGATAAAGCCCTCTCCATCCCAGCCTTACTTTCTGGTCTGGGTCTTGGTTCCTCCTGTTGCTGTCTGTCTCCCCAAAGGCCTGACAAGGTCTGGCTCCCTAACTGCACTGCTCAAACCTTTCCCAGGGGTCTCAGGAAAGCAATCAGAATTCCTCTGACCCTCAGGCTCTGAGGCAAGGTGGGTTCTTTCCATGGGCTGACCTAGGGAGAAGCGTAGAAGTTGCTTTGCCCATGGGCAGGGCTGCTGCCCATGTTCAACGCCATGAAATGTGATGTTTTGACTCCAGTCATTCTCTATGAGAAAAGCATCTCTTTTCTTTCCCAGGTGCCTGAAATTCCACCATTGGAAAGCCACCCCTGATCTTGCTTTATTATAAACCATCTTCAGAGAGAACACATTTAGTGGACTTTCCTCTGAGGTCCTGATGAGGAAAAGGATGAGAGGAAGAAAACATTTGGCATAGAAATGAGGAATTGGGGGCAGAATGACTGGGTTGGGCGGGTGGTGACTAGAGGCATCCTTGGTGGTCGCAGTCTTCCTCCTGCCTCAAGGCCTCTGCCAGGGTTGGCTGCAGCAGTCCTCGTGCAGGGGGGAGAGAGCTACATGTGCCACGGGCCCCTCCCATGCCAGCAGGTGGGCATGGGGCATTGGGCGCCCTGCCCACACTCCAATCCTTGGGGGCTCTTGCTTCCTGGAGGGCCTGTAGTTATGCTGGATATCGCTGACTGCAGGATGGTACACTTGTGTTCACCTCACACCTCACCCGCTGAGGCTTCCCTTGGTCCCAAGCATCTCCTCTGGGGCTCTCAGAAAGGCCACAGGGTCCATTAAGTTCCTATCTGCACATGGTCACTCCCAGTTGAGACCTTCTGGTCCTGACTCAGGGAACTCAGGCCCTCAGCCCCACCCCAGCCAATCCACAGGCCAATCCTGGTCCATATTCCCTTGGGTGTGAGGCATAAAAGGAGACATAGCACCAAGGTCTAGGGAGGGCCAAGGAGGTGTGTGAAGGCTCTGTTCCTGCTTCCCCATAACCCCAGCCCCATTGTACTGGGCACAGGGCCTGGCTGGGCAGAGGCGTCATTGGTACGTTTCCCATGGACAGTCTTCCACCTTCCAGCTCCTTTCTCCTCCTTCCATGCCCCCTACTCAACTCTTCTCCTTGTGCTCCTGGTCCTTGTGGAATAGGCTGGGATATCTCAGCTTCTCCTAACCAGGCAGAGCTTTATCAAGCCCCAGGCAGACATCAGCATGTATGGGCAGCTGACCTCAGAGAAAGGCAAGCCCTGGCCCAGGGTTGGGGACAGACTCTCATCCCAGCTCAGACCCCTGCCTACTCTCTTGGCAGAGAAGAACAGGCAGCCTGAGGAGAAATGTGAGGCTGCCAGAGATGTAAGATAGAAGTAGCAGAGAGAAGCTCCACTGGCTCATCACTGGGTCAGGGGGTCCATGCAGCCTGGGCCGACCTCCTCCAAGACCCTCTATCCAGTTCCCACAATCGTTCTTTCTCCTGTCCCAGCTCCAGCTGGGGCCCTGCCATCAGCCAGCTGCAGCTATGGCAGCCACCCCCTCACCCTCTTGCAGCACTGGTAAGCACGCTGGGAAGGGGCGTTGTCTTCATTTCATAGATTGGAGGGCTAAGGCCAGGAAATGATTTGAGGACAGAAAGCAAATTAGCTGAGACTAGAAGTCAGGTTTCTAACATTTAATCTTCACTTAGGGAATTGGAGGTCAGAAATGAATAAAATACCATATTCCAGTAGGCTTCAGTCTGGGGAAGTGGGCAGCAGGCAGAAACCAAGATACAGAAAGCAACGACACGTAACAGATATGCTATGGTACAAATGGTGCTGCAGGAGCTTCACAGTTTGGAGGCCATTTCTGGCCAGAGGATGGGATGAGTGAAATCCAGGAAGGCTTCCAGGAAGGAGTAGCTGGCACTGGGATGGGCGGGAAAAGCAATACCTCTACTTTAGGGATGGTTTCATCGGAGAAAGTTTGCAAAGTCGGGGAGTTTGGAGACCAACCGTGACAAAGTTTAAACATCAAGTATGTGAAGGCAAGGGGGACCATCTGTGACAAAATTTAAATATCAAGTGTGTGAAGTTGAAGGGGAACCAGGAAAGTAAAAGAGTAACAATCAGAAGTGCTTTTGGCAAAAAAGCCTCTGGCAGCAGCGTAGAAGAGAAATGCAAAGGTCACAGGTATAAGAATGACAGTAGGAGAAGGGAAGAGGGTACACATTTCAGAGGCATCACAGGGGGTGTACTGACAGGACGGAGGCCTGCTTGTATGAAGGTGAAAGAGGAGGAGGGAGAGTGTCTCTGGGAGATGGGGTGATTGGTAGTGTTCTGAGCAGAGAGAGCAGGGAAATCAGGAGAACAAGTGGTTCAGGGAAGAGGCAGGGGCTCAGATGCCAAGTTCTGCATTGGCCAAGCTGAGTCAGAGGTGCTGGGAGACTCCCATGGGGGTCTGGGGATAGGAGAAAGCTCTGAGTTCAGCAATGATCATGGAAACCAAGGGAGGGTTGACAGTACCCTGAGGTGGGGGAGACATGGGCACTGAGGAGGGATCTTGAATAATTCCGACATTAAAGGCATCCTGGCTGGGTGCAGTGGCTCGTGCCTATAATCCCAGAACTTTGGGAGGCTGAAGCAGGCGGATCACCTGAGGTCAGGAGGTCGAGACCAGCCTGGCCAACATGGTGAAACGCTGTCTCTACTAAAAATACAGAAACTAGCTGAGTGTGGTGGGGTGAGCCTGTAATCCCAGCTACTCAGAAGACTGAGGCAGGAGAATTACTTGAATCCTGGAGGCAGAGGTTGTAGTGAGGCAAGATCACACCACTGCACTGCAGCCTGGGCAACAGAGCGAGACTGTCTCAAAAAAAAAAAAAAAAAAAAAAAAAGGTAGCGTTTCTCTAGACCTGTGCCATCCAATAGGGCAGCCACCTGAACTGGGAAGAGCTGCAAAAATACAGTACATACCAGACTTTGAAGACAGGATGAAAAAGGGAAGGTAAAAACTATTTCGTTAAAATTTTTAATAGTGATCACGTTGAAATGTCAATATTTTGGATATATTGGATAAGTAAAGTATATTATAAAAATGAATTCTGTTTCATTTTACTTTCTAAAAATGTGTTTACCAGGAAACTAAATTAGCTGGGCAAGGCGGCACGTACCTGTAATCCCAGCTACTTAGGAGGCTGAGGCAGGAGAATTGCTTGAACCCAGGAGGCAGAGGTTGCAGTGAACAGAGATCGCATCATTGCACTCCATCCTGGGCAACAGAGCAAGACTCTGTCTCAAAACAAACAAACAAATAAACAAACAAACAAAACCAAAAAACCCCACTACTCATGTAGCTTGCTTCATATTTATATTGGATGACACTGTTCTAAGAGCCTGAATTCCATAGGATATGCGATAAGTGTCGCTGAAAAAACTAAAGCAAGGTAGGAGGATGGAGGCTGATGTTTGCAAGATGCCATGTTACTCATGTCTGGGGGGAACCAGTTTCTGTACTCAGGACTTCTCCAGGCAGGCATCATCTCCCAAACCAAGTTGCCCACAGATACTCCCCCTTCCCCTGGACTTCCTGTGAGAGGAGGGTTCAGCAGAACCCACTCTGAGAGATGGTATTTTAAAGAGAATGATAAACTTGTCAGATGACTAGGCAGGGAGAGAGTGAGGACAGGCAGAACAGAGGTAGGGGGTGCCACAGGACCAGAAGGAAGGGTGGCCAATGGGGGCTTGGGCTGCAGAGGGGTGAGAACAGGTGAGAGACCCAATAGAATCCCTCTGGCCAGGTTTGCAGCTGGCTTGGCCGAGCTCACACTATAGGACGCAGGCGGTAGCGGAAGCGCACATCATGGCTGGGCTGCATGGTGCCAAAACCCCAGCGCTGCGGGTCAACATGGGGTAGTGGTGTGTCAGGGTCCACCAACTCTAAGTCAAAGTGTGTGACCATAAGCAGGATAAAGAGCTTCACCTCACTGAGTGCGAAGAACCTCCCAGGGCAGATGGAAACACCCGAACCCCAGGGCATGGTGTAGTGGTGGATCTTCTTGCCTGCCTTGAAGAAGTCCACTTTCCGGCTGCCATTAGGGTTGAGGAAGCGATCGTACTTGAAGATAGTGGGCTCCGGGTGGATGTCAGGGTCCACGTGCACTGAGAGGTAGGGAAAGAGGGCCAGGATGTCTCCACGGCGGAATAGATACTCCTGCCCACTGGCCATCTTCAGGGTATAGTCTTCATGAACCAACCTGAGGAGGGTGGGTGCAGCCCTCAGCCTCAGTGTCTCCTCTACCACACTGTCCAGAACTGGGGTGTGTTGCAGGGCACTGAGTTTGAAGGCAAAGGACTGCTTGGTCTCCAGTCTGGCCTCACCCAGGACCTGGGTAGCTTCCTCCCTCACAGCCCGAATAGCTTCTGGGTGCTTCAGGAGGAACAAGAGAGCCCAGAAAGAGGTAGGCCCCGTGTTCCCCTGGGAGGCCCACAGCATCATGAAGTTGAACTTGTCCTGCATAGCTGAGGGTACCCCCTGCTCCCTCAGAAACTGAAGCATGTTGCACAGCCAGTTGCTGATGCCCTCCTTCTCCTGGCTGTGGCTCACGGAGAGCATCTTGTGAAAGAGACGCTGGAGTCGGCCCACTTCTAGCCACTCTTGGGGCCACAGCAGGGAGTAGACAAACCTGGGGAAAAGAAGGTCAAACTTGCGGAACTCCACAAATAACTCTCCTGCCTGTAGCAGGTCCTGCTCCTTGTCCTTCGTGTAGCCGAACAAGCTCAGGTAGCCAGCTGTGAACAAGATATAATAGCAGAAGTGAAAGAGGCTGTCCTCGTGCCAGCAACTGGCATCCAGACTCCAGCCTTTTGACTTCAACATTACAAAGGACAGGCTGTCCAGCATGGTCTCATTAAGATCCTTCAAGCCATCCCCCCTCAGATGCTTGGTGCTTGCTGAGTGTATCATCTCATGGTCCCCTTGCACTGAACGGTATCCAAATACCTTCAGCACCAGTTTTTTCGCATATTGCCCAAAGTCTAGTTTTCTCTGTGTGTCCTTGAGGATGGGGCCAAAGGAGAGGGGGTCCATGACAAAGGTGAAGTACTGGCCCCCTAGCTGCACTGTGAACACATCCCCATGCTTGCTCCTCATGCGCTTCAGAAATTCAAACATATTCTTCCGGAAAGCCATGGCATAGCCAAGCCAGGGCACAGTACCCTTGTCCAGAGGGGGCTCCCGTGGCCTACGTTGTCGGAGCATCCCTGGCAGGCACAGGTATCCAGCAATGACCACCAGCAGAGCTCCCAGCACTGGACCCCAGAGCACCATGGCTATGCTCCCGCGGATTAAGCTCTCGACACACACACCGTTCCCTGGGTGCCAGAGAGCTTTGGGAGGCCTTGGAAAGTCCAGGAGGTAAAGGTCTGAGCACCTGGACCTTGCCCTGTGGCCACAAGTTATGGCAAATAACACTAGCGAGACAGTACTTGGAAGCAGCAAAATGTTCCCCTGGACTTAACACTTGGCTGACTGGTCATGTAGGGGAGGAGGAGGTAACCAGGAGAAAGCTCAAAGAGAAGCCTCCAGCTATGGTCACAGCTGCTCACCAGCTTCATACTTTGCTCTGGCTTTTTCAGACTCAGCTCTTGCACCTTCTCTCTAAGCCTGCCTTGATCCCACTCCCACCCCCGTGGCTGACTGACTATTTACGCCCCCATTTACATATGCATTTATTTATTTGCCAGTTCATTCGGTAGAAATGAATCAAGCACTTACAAAATCTCACATGTACTCTTTCATCATCTTTAGAAGATGCAACAAATGCCTCCATTACTAGTTGGCCCCCTTGGTCAAGTGACTTAACCTCACTGTGCCTCCATTCCTTCATCTGTGAAGTAGGGATAATTATAGTGCCTCATAGGTGCTGTTGTGAGGCAAAAAGAGATAAAGCCTGCAAAGCACTTAGAATAGTGCCTGGCTCATGCTAGTGCTCCATATATGTTAGTTAGTATCCTAAAGCCTTTTCTCTTACCTCTGCCCGCTCCCCTGGACCTCACGGCAGCCCTGTGCTTATCTCCTCATCCTTTCCCTAGTCTATCTTCCTCTCTGGTCTCAAAGATGTTTGCCAAGGGGGCATGGCCTTGTTGAAGTCATGTCTGCTCCTACCTCCATGTGCACACAGTACACAGTCAAAGGCAAGTGAAGAATTACTGTATGCCCTTCCACAAGAGCTCTGACCCCAATCCAAAGATAAGAGGCATCGATGCTGGGGCTTTAGATACTGAGAAGGCTGAACTTCTGGAGGGGGTGTTGACTCCATCTTGGGGTATTAGTGTGAATGAATTCATCTGAGGAGGCCACAGAGCCTCCCAGATGACGACTCTTCAAGCACAGGCTGGGCCTCTCACCTGCAGCCCTCTCACCTGCCCGACTGCTTGCCTGTACACTTCTCTGACAAGAAGGCAGAATCCTGGAATTGTAAAATGTCAGAGACGATAGGGATCTTACTCAGTCGCTTCATACTTCATTTCACAATGAGGATCTAGGTGCAGAATGCAGTGGGGACCCTCTTTGACAGCTGCCCTGGCTCGAGGCCTTGAGATAAGCTGATCATTGACTAAGGGCCTTCTGAGACATGTCAGGCCAGGTGCCTGCCAGCAGCTCAAGAAGGAGAAAGCTGTACGATTGACACCAAGGCATTAGTCAAGCAGTCTGGCCCACTGTTGCAATAGGTGAGGTTCAAACTCAATTCAATCAGTTCTGATAACCTCCAAATTACTTTTTAAATTCCTAACCACCTGAAACAGGGACTTCAGCTCTTCAGACAAAAGAGGGTATGGAACTTCCATATCCCCTCTGGAGTGAGCTTCCTTTGCCCATGAGCTTCCCCTTGGCAGGGAGTTGGAACTGTCCACACTCTGCTTCCCAGAATCCCTCTTTAATTGCTCAGGACCACCACAGTACTTGGCATCATCAACTCTCCTTAACCTTAGAATTCTGTCAGAAACTGGGCCAAATCCAATGAACTGAACCGTGTCCCCTATTTTTTAGTGGATGAACCATTATTTCACATTCATTCTTACCTCATTCATTAACCCACACTCATCCATTCATTCTCTCCTTCCTTGGAGAAGCCCCATCTATCCATTCACTAGATATTTATTGGGCACTTACTGGCAGAAATGTTGCTAAGATCTGGGATTATAATCGTGAATGAGATAGACACAATCCCTGCCCTCTTGCAGTTTATGGTCTAATGGAGGGAGAAAGATATTAAATCACCGCCCAAAGTAATTACACATGCATTTCTCATTTATTGTGCATTGCTTTATTGCACTTCACAGATACTGTGTGTTTTACAAATTGAAGGTTTGTGGCAACCCTGCGTTGAGCAAGTCTATTGGCACCATTTTTCCAACAGTTTATGCTAACTTTGTGTCTCTGTGTCACATTTTGTAATTCTCACAATATTTCATTTTTTTTCATTATTATCATTACAGCTGTTATGGTGATCTGTGATATGCTAGTATTGTAATTGTTTTGGGGCACCATGAACTGGGCCCATGTATGATGCAAACTTAATTGGTAAATGTTGTGTGTATTCCGACCGTTCCACTGACCAGCTGTTCTCCCCTCTCTCTATCTCTCCTTGGGCTTTCCTATTTCCCAAGACACAGCAATGCTGAAATTAGGCCAACTAATAACCTTACAATGGCATCTAAGTGTTCAAGTGAAAGGCAGAGCTGCACTTTAAATCGCTTTAAATTTCACTTTAAATCACAAGCCAGAAATGATTAAGCTTAGTGAGGAAGGCCAAGATAGGCTGAAATCTAGGTTTGTTGCACTGCACAGTTATTTAAGTTGTAAATGCAAAAGAAAAGTTCTTGAAGGAAATTAGAAGTGCTACTCCAGTGAATACAGGAACAATAAGAAAAACAGCTTTATTGCTGATATGAAGAAAGTTTTAGTGGCCTGCATAGATCAAACCAGCTACAACATTCCCTTAGCCAAAGCCTAATCCAGAGCAAGGTCTTAATTCTCTTCAATTCTATGAAGGCTGAAAGTGATGAAGCAGTTGGAGAAAAGTTTGAAGCTAGCAGAGGCTGGTTCATTAGGTTTAAGGAAAGAAGCCATCTCTACAACATAGAGGTGCAATGTGAAGCAGCAAGTGTTGATGAGGAAGCTGCAGCAAGTTAGCCAAAAGATGTAGCTAAGATAATTGATGAATACGGCTACACTAAACAACAGATTTTTTTTTTTTTTTTTTTTTTTGAGACGGAGTCTGGCTCTGTCGCCCGGGCTGGAGTACAGTGGCCGGATCTCAGCTCACTGCAAGCTCCGCCCCCTGGGTTTACGCCATTCTCCTGCCTCAGCCTCCCGAGTAGCTGGGACTACAGGCGCCCGCCGCCTCGCCCGGCTAGTTTTTTGTATTTTTTAGTAGAGACGGGGTTTCACCGTGTTCACCAGGATGGTCTCGATCTCCTGACCTCGTGATCCGCCCGTCTCGGCCTCCCAAAGTGCTGGGATTACAGGCTTGAAACAACAGATTTTTAATGTAGATGAAACGACCTTATATTGGAAGAAGAGACCATCTAAGGACTTTCCTAGAGCAAAGTCAATGCCCTGCTTCAAAGCCTCTAAGGGTAGGATGACTCTCTTTTTAGGGGCTAACGTAGCTGGTGACTTTCAGCTGAAGCCAATGCTCATGACCGTTCTGAAAATCCTAGGGCCCTTGGGAATTATGCTAAATCTACTCTGCCTGTACTCTATCAGTAACAAGGCCAGGTGTGGTGGCTCGCGCCTGTAATCCCAGCAATTTGGAAGGCTAAGGCAGGTGGATTGCTTGGAGACCAGCCTGGGTAACGTGGCGAAACCCTGTCTCTACAAAAATTACAAAATTTAGCCAGGTATGGTGGTGCATGCCTGTGGTCCCAGCTACTTGGGAGGCTGAGGTGGGAGGATCACCTGAACCTGGGAGGATAAAACTGCAGTGAGCCAAGATCATGTCACTGCACTTCAGCCTGGGTGACAGAGTGAGACCCTGTCTCAAAACAAACAAACAAACAAAACAAAGCCCAGATGGCAGCACCTCTGTTTGCAGCATGGTTTACTTAGGCCCACTGCTGAGACCTGCTCAGAAAAAAAGATTCTTTTCAATGTATTACTAGTCATTAACAATGCACCTGGTCACCCAAGATCTCTGATGAAGATGTTCAAAGAGATGAAAGTTGTTTTTCATGCCTGCTTACACAACATCCATTCTGCAACCCATGGATCAAGGAGTAATGTCGACTTTTCAGTCTTAGTAGTTCAGAAATACGTTTCATAAGGCTATAGCTGCTGTAGACGGTGATTCCTCTACTGGATCTGGGCAAAGTAAATTGAAAACCTTATGCAAAGGATTCACCATTTTAGCGCCGCTAAGAACATTTGTGATTCATGGGAGGAGGCTAACATATCAACATGAACAAGAGTTTGAAAGAAGTTGATTCCAACCCTAATGAATGACTTTGAGGGGTTCAAGGCTTCAGTGGAGGAAGTCACTGCAGATGGGTGGAAATAGAGAACTAGAATTAGAAGTGGAGCCAGAAGATGTGACTGAATTGCCGCAATCTCCTGATTGAACTTGAATGGATGAGGAGTAACTTCTTATGGATGAGCTAAGAAAGTGGTTTTTTGAGATGGAAACTACTGGTGAAGATGCTGGAAATACTGTTGAAACGACAACAAAGAATTTAGAATATTACATAAAGTTAGTTAATAAATCAGCAGTAGAGTTTGAGAGGATTGACTCCAATTTTGAAAAAAAGTTCTGCTGTGGGTAAAATGCTATCAAACAGCATTGCATGCTACAGAGAAATCTTTCCTAAAAGGAAGAGTCAACTGGTGCGGCAACCTCGATTGTTGCCTTGTTTTAAGAAATTGTCACAGCCCCGCCCCCAGCCGTTAGCAACCACCACCCTGATCAGTCCAGGGTGAAGATAGGAATCACTGAAGGCTCAGATGATCATTAGCATTTTTTAGCAATAAAGTTTTTTTTTTTATTAAGGGATTATATATGTGTGTGTGTGTGTGTTAGATATACTGCTTTTGCACACTTAATGGTGTACAGTCTAAACATAATTTTTATATTCCCTGGGAAACAAAATTCGTGCGACTCATTTTACTATGGAGGTTTGAAACTCAACCGGCAATATCTTCGCGGTATGGCTGTTAATTGTGACGAATGCTGCAAAGAAGAGCAGAGCATGAAGGGAGGTGGCAGTCAGGAAGGCCTCACTGATTGGGCCACACTGATTCAGCGGAGGCCTGGAGGACCACAAGACCCAGTCAACGTGTATTGTGCGTGGTGGAGGTGCTAGCGGCGGAAGAGGGGGTGCTGGTCAGGGGATGCAGCAGGGCGGCCCCAAGGTACCGACAGCATATCCACCCTGGGGCCAATGAGCCCAGGGCGCTCGGAGAAGGGGAAAGAATCTCCACAGGGTGCAGAGCCGGCAGGTTCTGTGCGGGGTTGGACTTTGACACATCGGTGGCACTGAACCCCTCTCACACCAGCCTGCACAGCCGCGCTTGCGTCCGGGGTCAGCCCAGGAGGGCCACGCAGGGCTGCCGGGTGGACAGGCCAAGGAATACGAGCTCTTCCTCAGGCGGAGATTGGCTTGCCCCTGGGAAGCCAGCCCACGGGACTGCCCTCCTCTCCCTCCCCAGGGGCTAGGGACCAGCAACCCACGCCAACACCGGGAGCGGGCGCCACGTCCCCTCCTCGCCCCTTGGGTCTGGGATCTGTCAGGGGCCGGGGCGGGGCAACAATCGAGGTTGCCGCACCAGTTGACTCTTCCTTTTAGGAAAGATTTCTCTGTAGCATGCAATGCTGTTTGATAGCGTTTTACCCACAGCAGAACTTTTTTTCAAAATTGGAGTCAATCCTCTCAAACTCTACTGGGGCTACGGAGCCAGGTAGGCCCAAAGACACACAGAGGCGGCCTCCGGGCCGGCCAGAGGGGCCGCGGACCCTCGGGAAAGGGGCGGGTGCACTTCCGGCCCCCGCAGCCGCCGCGAGGGCGTCTCCGGGAGGCGCGGCGGGGAGTAGGCAGTGTGTTGCTGACCTCTGGCGGTCGCTCTGCGGGACTTTGCACCTTGTTTGTGCTCAGGAGCGGTGCGTGTCAGTTCGGCGGCCGTGCTCTCAGTAAGGGCGTGGTCCCGGGCCGACGGGAGGACGTGCTGAAGGCGCTGCTTTCTTCCTACCTCACCGCAGCTGTTTCCGACTCGCGCTGAGCCCACTACTACCCCTCGGCCCACGCCCCTGGTAGTTGTCACGGCATAAGCCCGGCAAGAGCATCATTTTGGTTGTCCTGGGGGCGTTTTGGGGGTTAGATCCTTTATCGCTAACCTCATTCGCACATTCCATGGTGGGTAGGACAGTGGATTGAGTTTTTTACACTGGGCCCTAGTAGTTCCATGTTCCTGTCCGATGCCATGACTTCTCATTCTATATATGGCCCAGCATTTTGAGCAACTGGGCACTGACCTGAGGTTTCTGTTTATCTGCTGTGGTTCCTTTACTGGGGTTCTCCGCTGTGGGTTCTCTAGTCCGGATGCACCAGCTCTTCCGTGCGTCTTGTTTGCCCCTTTTTAAACTCTGGATGATACTGATGGCTCCCCCAGTATGTGCCACCTCTTGCTCACTGCCTCGCCCCCAGCAGTAAGCAGTACCATTGAAATGGAAATACAGGGGAGAAACTATTTCACCCGGCTTTTAGAGCAGGTAATAATCGTTTCACTTAGGGCTTATTTATGGCTCCTTTTTCGTTCTAGCTTTCCAGGTTCCTTCTGTTTTCCCGGAGGGGAAGGAACCACCTCCATGGCAGCCTGGGTTCTCGACAGCCTGGCTCAAGGGTCACTGTGCTTACTGCTAGCCTGCATCACTTATACCAGGTTGCCGTAGAGCCAGTGTAGGACATAAAAGGCAAACCTGGGTTCTTGTCCCAACTCTTCTACCAATTCATGGCCTGACCCGGAACATTTTGTTTCACACTTCTGGGCCTTTATTCTGATGTGTCAAAACAAGAGGTACTGAATTTGAGGTACTCGCCAGCAGTGAGATGCTATTATAAAGGTATTGGGTTGTGCATTCACTAATTTGCCAAGAGATATGAGGGCATATAGTGTGAGAGGGTGGAGAGATAGGGTGGGAATTGGTATGATTGGCGTTGAGCTTCTAGCCAGTGGATGGCTTTATGCTGATCATTCCCATCGCCACCAACACCATCACCATTCTTATTTTGAGAACTTACCTTGAGCTAAGTATTACACTAAATTCACGTATTTTGCCGTTTAGTCCTTATATCAACCCGATTCAGAGATACCGTAGAACTCATGGGACTCAGAATACATTTGTAATCATGACTAAGACTGATTACAGCTAGGTTGCTGGTCCCCAGCCCCTTGAGATGGTGGGGAGGGCAGCCACATGGGCTTAATTCCCAGGGGCAAGCCAGCCTCTGCCTGAGGAAGAGCAAGTATTCTCTGCCTGTCCATCTGGTGGGATACATAACCAGATCATAAGGGAAAAAGACATAGGTGGAGTCTGGAGGAATCTATGTGCAGGATTCCGAGTTCTTTCTCCCTGCCAAGAGAGATTACACAAAGCTTACTCCTCCTAGCAGTGGAAACGCAGCAACATATGTGCCATGTTTCTACCTAGGGAAGCACAAAAGTTAGTCAGTGCCCAAGGTTTTTATTGGGGGACTGGTCGTGTAGGCACCTTCTGCTGAGCATATACTAAAATTCCAGACTCCTGGAAGGAAAGCAGATGTTCATTATAAATCATGTTTGTATAAATAGTCAAGTTATAACGAACTACTCTTATTGGTTAAGTGTTGACTGGACGCACTTTGAAAGTGAAGTTCCCAGACACTAGCTAGGGGCCTACCTTGCAAGCAGGGCTTTTTTTTTGGTCTGTGACTTGCTATGTCAGTGATTTTATGCACCCAACCATATGAAGCAATAATGACCTCCTTTTACAGAGGAGAAAATTGAGATTTCAAGGGTCAGTAACTTGTCTAGAGTTGCACCACTAGCAAGTGGTACAGCCAAGAGTCTAATCAGTCTGACTTCAGAACTTGAGTTCATCCACTGCCATACTGCCAGTCCCAGGGCCTTCCTCAAGTCCCTTGTCCTTGTTCTTTCTGCCTGAAATGTTCTTTCCTTAGCTATTTGCATGACTGGTGATATGGCTTGGCTGTGTCCCCACCCAAATCTCATCTTAATTGTAGCTCCCATAATTCCCACCTGGTGTAGGAGGGACCCAGTGGGAGATAATTGAATCATGGGGGTGGTTTCCCACATACTATTCTCGTGGTAGTAATTCTCATGAGATCTGATGATTTTGTAAGGGGAAAGCCCTTTTTCTTGGTTCTCATTCTCTCATCTGCCACCATGTAAGTCATGCCTTTCGCCTGCTGTCATGATTGTGACGCCTCCCCAGCCACATGGAACTGTGAGTCCATTAAACCTCCTTTTCTTTATAAATTACCCAGTCTTGGGTATGTCTTTATCAGCACTGTGAAAATGGACTAATACAACTTATTTTATTTATTCATTTTTTAAGATATAAGATCTCAATATGTGTCCAGGCTGGCCTCCAACTCTTGGCCTCAGGCAATCTGCCTGCCTCAGCCTCCCAAGTAGGTGGAACTACAGGCATGTGCCATATGCCTCGCTTGGTTTCTTTTAATTATTCAGGCCTCAACTCAGAATTCACCTTATAGAAAGGCCCTCCCTGACTACTCTATGTAAAGTAGTCTCTTTTTAAAGTTACTTTGTATCATTAACCTATTTTAGTTTCATCAAAACACTTATCATTATGTGAAATGATCTGGTGTCTTTGTTTATTCTCTATAAAGTCAGTTTTCATCTGGGCGCAGTGGTTTACACCTGAAATCTCAGCACTTTGGGAGGCTGAGGCGGGCAGATCATCTGCAGCAGCAGCTATGGCAGTGGGAGAAGATTTTAATTAGGAAACAAAGCTTAGCAAGAGAGGGGAGCCAGAGAAGTGATGGAAGCTACAGGTTACCACAGATTTGTGAACTCAGCCAAGCACAGTGGTGGCAGGGCCTAGCTGCTACAAAGAAGACATGTTTTAGACAAATATTCATATGGGCAAAAAACTCGAGGACTGTATTTGTGACTAACTGTATAACTGGTTATTTTAGTTTCTGTTCTGTGGAAAGTGTAAAGCATTCCAACGAAGGGTTTTAATGTAATTTTTTTTTTTTTTTTGCACCCATGCTATTGATTGCTAAATGTAATAGCCTGATTGTGATGCTGAATAAATGTCTTAAATTAAAAAAAAAAAAGAAAAGTGAACAGAGCCTAAGGGACCCAGGATATACCATCAAGCAGACCAACATATGCATAATGTGAATACCAGAAGGAAAGAGAGAAAGAAAGAGGCAGAAAGACTAGTTGAAGAAATGTTCCCAGACCAAACTGAGGGTCGGGCTGCCATTTCTTGCTGCCCAATAACAAGATGCAGATGAACTGGGGAGAAAGAGAGTTTTTTATTTCTGTAACCGGTTACAGGGAGAAGGCCTGGAAATTATTGCCAGACCAACTCAAAATTACAAAGTTTTCCAGAGCTTATGTACCTTCTAAGCTATATGTCTATGTGGAAGTGTGCATTCATCTAAAGACATAAGTGATGCCACTTATAATCTATAACTAAGGTCTGAGTCCTGAAGACTTTCCTCGGGAGCCTCAGTAAATTTACTTAATCTTAATGGGTCCAGGTGCCGGTGGGTGATTACCCTTATCTTGTCTCCTGCTAAATCACAGAGGTTTGGGGAGTTCCTTCAGATCCCCAGTAAAACTTGTTTAATCCTAAATGGGTCCTATTAAGAATTCCTTTGTTATTTTGTAATGCTTCAAGGCCCAGGAAAGGCCTAGGCAAAACTCTTGGTGGGCATTTCTTACACTCCAGTCTTTGTATAAAGGGCATTGGCTCTTTCAGCTTTGAATATTTAACTTAACCACTTAGTACTGAAACAGTTGTTTTGGAGGCCTGCGTTAGTGAGACCTGGCCTGCCACAGAAATAATGTCTGAAAACTTCCTAAACTCAATGAAAATACAAATCTACAAATTCAAGATGCTCAACAAACTCCAAGTAAGATAAACTCTGAAAAACTATTATTTTTTTAAAAGACCAAAAGAAAATAACAAGTGATAGGATGTGGAGAAATTGCAACCCTTGCATATTGCTGGTGGGAATGTAAAATGCAGCCTCTGGAAAATGGTATGATTCCTCAAAAAATTAAACATAGAATTACCACATGATCTGCTTCTGGGTATATATCCAAAAGAAATGATGGCAGGAACTCAAGATATTTGCACACTCATGTTCATAGTCGCATTATTCACAAAAGCCAAAAGGTGGGAGCAACGAAGTAACCAGTGACAGATGAATGAATAAAATGTGGTATATACGAATATTTACTTGGTCTTAAAAATGAAGGAAATTTTGACACTTCCTACAACACAGATGAGACTTAAAGATATTATGCGACATGAAATAAGCCAGTCACAAAAAAGATAAACATAGTATGATTCCTCTTAAATGAGTTTCCTAGAGTGCTTAAATTTATAGTGACAGAAAGCATGGTGGTTGCCAGAAGCCGAAGGGTAGGGGAAATGGGGATTAGTATTTAATGGGTATAGTTTCATTATACAACAAACAGGTTATAAGAGACAAAGAAGTACATTATATTGTAAGTGCCCAATGGGTTCATCCTCCCCACTGCGTAGACAGAGCTGATTTATCAAAAGAGGGGAATTGCAATAGAGAAAGAGTAATTCATGCAAAGCCAGATATGCAGGACACCAGAGTTTTGTTATTATTACTCAAATAAGTCTCCCTGAGCATTCAGGGATCAGACTTTTTAAGGACAATCTGGTGGGTAGGGGGAAGCCAGTAAGCTGGGACTGCTGATTGGTCAGAGATGAAATCACAGGGAGTTGAAACTGTCTTCTTGTGCTGAGTCAGTTCCTGGGTGGGGGCTACAACATCAGCTTAGCCAGTTTATTGATCTGGGTGGTGCCAGCTGATTCATCAAGTGCAGGGTATGCAAAATATCTGAAGCACTGGTCTTAGGTTTTGCAATAGTGATTTTATCCCCAGGAGTAATTTGGGGAGGGTCAGAATCCTGTAGTCTCCAGCTACCAGACTCCTAAACCATAATTTCTTTTTTCAGACTCTTGCCGCCCAGGCTAGAGGGCAGTGGTGCAATCTTGGCTCACTGCAACCTCCGCCTCCTGGGTTCAAGCAATTCTCCTACCTCAGCTTCCCAAGAGATTACAGGCACCTGCCACCACGTCTAGCTAGTTTTTGTATTTTTAATAGAGACGGGGTTTCACCATGTTGGCCAGGCTGGTCTCGAACTCCTGATCTCAAGTGATCTGCCCGTCTTGGCCTCCAAAGTGCTGGGATTACAGGTGTGAGCCACTGCGTCTGGCCCTAAACCATAATTTCTAATATTGTGGCTAATTTGATAGTCCTATGAAGGCAGTCTAGTCCCCAGGCAAGAAGGAGGTTTGTTTTGGGAAAGGGCTGTATCGTCTTTGTTTTAAGCTATAAACTAAGTTTCTTCCAAAGTTAGTTCAGTCTATGCCTATGAACAAACAAAACAGCTTGGAGGTAAGAAGCAAGATGGAGTTGGTTAGGTCAGATCTCTTTCACAGTATCAGTTATAACTTTGCCATGGCAGTTTCAATATATTAATAAAATGTTCCATACAGCAGGCAAGTTAAACAACTATAAACATTACACACCTAAAAATAGATCCTCAAAATACATAAAGCAAAAATTGACAGAATTGAGGGGATAAATACATTTTTATAGTAATAGTTGGAGACTTATTTACCCCATTTCCAATAATGGATAGATCATTCAGATAGAGGATAAGAAAAAAGAGAATTTCATGGATAGGAAGAATCAATATCGTGAAAATGGCCATACTGCCCAAGGTTATTTATAGATTCAATGCCATCCCCATCAAGCTACCAATGAGTTTCTTCACAGAATTGGAAAAAACTGCTTTAAAGTTCATATGGAACCAAAAAAGAGCCC